>NC_088807.1:15783960-15799854 GCF_011386835.1 Chrysemys picta bellii | reverse complement strand
TTTACAAAGGGGACCATGTGGGAAAAATTTACTGTAAGATTTCCCTGCATCTACTGAATGGGGTTTGGGTTCTGCCCTCTTTAAAGGAAGGAAAAATCCTTACAGGTGATCCTACGGGGCTGAAACCCACTGTGATTACTTAGTAATCTGTCCTACTCACCACGATGTTTGTGACCCTGTGTATCATAGGGAGGTAGCCCATGGAGCATTAGGAATCTTTTGATTTCAAATGGACACTTGTGGTGTACAGATGAAGGACAACATTCAAATCCAATGTGCACAGAGACTGTCTGGACACTGAACGTATTGAGTACATACTTTTATCTTTAATCTGTTCATTAAACAAAGACAAAGGAGCAGGGTTAGGAGGCTGGGCACTGACTTCCCCAGGATCATTCCTCTCCTAGTAATTCCCATTACAAATCTCCTGTCAAGGAAGAGCCTGAGGAAGTGTGATCAGTGGAACTACCCGGAGCACCAGAGAAATCAGGGCCCTGAGCTGAGAAACAACAAGCCTCAGCCAGTTCACGTTAATTCACTGTCCTCAGCACAGAAACCCCTGAAGCACCTGAGGATTACTTGAAAGGTTTTATAGACAAACAAATTTATTAGAGCATAAGCTTTCGTGGATGCATCCGAAGAAGTGGGCTGTAGTCCACGAAAGCTTATGCTCTAATAAATTTGTTAGTCTCTAAGGTGCCACAAGTACTCCTGTTCTTTTTGCGGATACAGACTAACACGGCTTCTACTCTGAAACTTGAAAGGTTTTGAGAGGGTTGGGTCTGCAGAGCTAGAGATGAAGCCTATTAACGGCTGGTAAATCAAGGACAGAGTATAATTTTTCATGTGGCTAAGGGTGTGGATGTGGTCACCCACAGCAGAAATGCATCTTTGTGTTGAGATCCCAGGGAGGAGGGGGAAATCCCAGAAGCTAAGAGAGACAGAGAAAGTCTCTTTGACACCCCGGCAGTAGGGAGAAGCAGCGTGTCTCCAGCAGCAAAGGGAGGTGCCGAGATGAACTCCTGCAGCAGTGCCCTCAGAGACAAAGGGGTCCAAGAGGTGCCTGTCACTGAACAAGCTGTTCCAATTGTTCACAGCCAGAGTTCTGCAGTTGAGGAAAGCATAGACCTGGCCCTAGAGAGCACCACGGATGGTGGCTTACAGGGGGCGCCAGGAAAGGAAAACAGGGAAAGGCCTTTTGAAGAAGATGGGAAAATGTCTAGGAAAGCTTCAGTGGGAGAGAACGAAAGCCCTGACCAATCCTCTCAGCAGGTGTGTGTGCCCAGCCAGGACCCTGGGGAAGTCATGTTGTTAGCACAGGAATGTCCTCATGCTGGTCACCTGGGGATGGACACCCCACACAGAGGGGCTGACTAAACCTCTACCTGGCCCCAACACTCCCCCAGGCCACCAGCCTGGAACTCAGCCTCAGAGCGTGAACTGTGGAGCTGGCCTTTCAGAGGAAAGCAGTCACACAGCTAACCCCTCGAGGACATGGGGTGGTGGCAGATGGGCTCTCCCTCCAGGCCCCAGGGCATATGTCCGGTTTTACGCTGCTGCGCTCAGGCACATCTGATCCCCAGGGGGAGCGGGAGTTGGGATTCACCAGGACATCCATTTTGACATACTTAAGGGAAAGGACGATATCCCTTTAAGGCAAAATTCAGCCTCTGCCAAGGGTTTGAATCCAAGGAGCCTTCAGGCTGAACATGCCTGTGTGTGAAGATGGAAATGACCCGGCTGGCTGGGGGCGGGGGTGACTGCCCCTTGCCTGGCAGCACAAAGGAAGCAGCGGAAAGAACGCTGCTGGTGTCAGGGACACCTGGACAGAGGGAGGATTTTCTTAACCCCCAGAGCCCACGTCACAGCCCTTCAGGAAAGGGGGCTGGAGAAGGACTCAGTCCTGGGGGTGAGGGCGTCAGGTTGACCCCAAGAGGGGAGATGTGCTTCTTGCAGATGTGCAGCCCTGGGGTTGGGAGATAGCTCCAGACAGGGCCTCCCAACGTGCAGGAGCACCCTGCATCTTCCCTTCACCAGAGTCTGCAACCCCGAGGGCCGTCCCTTACCTGCTGTCCCCGTGGTCCCCCAAATTATGGTGACGTGAACATGCAAACGCTGGCGGGGCGGGAGGTTACCTGGTTACTACTGCCAGGGCCATCGCTAGGGGGTGCCGGGCCTGGGACAACCCCCCGTCCATGCCAGGCCCCACCCCCAACTCTTCCTGCCCCTGCTTCACCACCACTGCAACCCTTCCCCCAAGCCCCCTTCTCTGAGCGATGCGAGGAGCCGCAGAGTGGAGCAGGCTGGGGCCGGGGCGCTCTGCTTCCTGACGGTGAGTGTGGGGTCGGGCCCAACCCCTGCTGCTGGTGCCAGGCCCCTGATAACCCTCTGGGTTGTCCTGGGCCCCACGCTTCTGCATCCCCCTGAAGCGCGAGGCCCCCCCAAGGCGCGGGGCCCAGGGCCACCGCCAGTGCCTCCTAGCCACGGCTCCCTGCTCCCCACTCCACAGCAGCCAGGCATTTAACCGCCTCCCTGCTGGACTGTGCCAGGTAGCGTACCATGGGGAGGGGAGGGCAGGGGGAGAGTGTGGGGGGGCCGAGCTGCAGCGGAAACAAGTCACGTGGGGGGAATGTGGTAGGGGCAGGGAGGTTGCGTAGGGCGCCATAAATTCTAAGGACAGCCCTGGTGACACCACAGCCCCAAGACTGTGACTAGATGCAGGATCTGTGCTAAAGGGACCCCGGAGGGAAAAGAAGAGCCAATAACTGAAGACACCAGACAAAGGTTCAGGAACGAGGTAAACGTCACAATGGGGATTGTCCAAACCAACTTCAAAGGCCGAGGATCTAAACAAACGGCACGGGATGCCATCAATCCTTGTGAATGCTCTTTTGCAACGCGTGAATTGACGATAATGTTTACTCCTGTGAAAAGGGATAAAATGCCCAATTCTTGGGAAGGGAAACCATTTCCATCCTGCTCATGCTTACTGCTGGCAGAAGGTAGGGAAAGGCAGAGATTCCATCATTCCAGACCTGTCAAGGTATAACACATCCACTGCTTTCCCCTCATCCACAGAGCCAGTTATCTCGTCATAGAAGGCAATTAGGTTAGTCAGGCATGACTTGCCCTTGGTGAATCCACGCTGACTGTTCCTGATCACTTTCCTCTCCTCTAAGTGCTTCAGAATTGATTCCTTGAGGACCTGCTCCATGATTTTTCCAGGGACTGAGGTGAGGCTGACTGGCCTGTAGCTCCCCGGATCCTCCTTCTTCCTTTTTTAAAGATGGGCACTACATTAGCCTTTTTCCAGTCATCTGGGACCTCCCCCGATCGCCATGAGTTTTCAAAGATAGTGGCCAACGGCTCTGCAATCACATCCGCCAACTCCTTTAGCACCCCCTGATGCATCGCATCCGGCCTCGTGGACTTTGCTCGTCCAGCCTTTCTAAATAGTCCTGAACCACTTCTTTCTCCACAGAGGGCTGGTCACCTTCTCCCCATGCTGTGCTGTCCAGTGCAGCAGTCTGGGAGCTGACCTTCTTTGTGAAGACAGAGGCAAAAAAAGCATTGAGTACATTAGCTTTTTCCACATCCTCTGTCACTAGGTTGCCTCCCCCATTCAGTAAGGGGCCCACACTTTCCTTGACTTTCTTCTTGTTGCTAACATACCTGAAGAATGTACCTTCTTGTTACTCTTAACATCTCTTGCTAGCTGCAACTCCAAGTGTGATTTGGCCTTCCTGATTTCACTCCTGCATGCCTGAGCAATATTTTTATACTCCTCCCTGGTCATTTGCCTAATCTTCCACTTCTTGTAAGATCTGTGTTGTATATCGACCTAGGTATGTGGCTGGTCCTTTAGGATCTGAAGAACCCTTTTGTTTGATGGAATTGGCTTCAAATAACCACTCGGCAGTAAATGCAGTGTTTTTGGTGGCAATAAAAGGACTGAAATGCCTAAGGAGATTGCTTTTCTGACTTCTTGTTAGCGAGTGGGGTGAAAGAGAAGTTTACTTTGGTTGCTGGTTTGGTATCTCTTATCAGAGAATGACCACTGCTTTTTGGGGGTGCCTGCCCCATTTCTCAGCACTTTGTCCTGAATTTACTATTCTCAGTTATGACCCACTAAGGGCTTCTCTACATCACGCAGCTCTTAGCGACAAGGCTGGGTCGACAGTGTCTTGTCGCTAAAAGTCAGTGTGTGTGAACGCTCTTTTGTGGTATTTTGTTGGCACTTTTGCCGACAAAATACTTCCAGTCCCGCGAGCGGCATAAGCTTTGTCGGCAGGAGAGCGCACCTGCCGACAGAGCAGCGTTCACACCGCCGCTTGCGTCGGCAAAACGTTTGTCTTTCGCGGGGGGCTTTTTTAAGTACCCGCAAAAGAGAAAAGTTTTGTCAACAACCGTGCAGTGTAGACATACCCTAAGGCACAGTGAGAGATGGCTTTTGCTCTTTTGCCTACTGCTAATGACAGGGAGCTAACACAGGAGAAAGCAGAGGCAGGCAGGTGGACCACAGTGGCCAGGAGGAAGGGAGAAGAAACAGCAGATGAGTGGCTGGAGAACGTGGGCATCAATCCTGCTATCTCTTGCATGCAAAGCACAAGCTCTACCGCTTGAGCTAATTCCCCACCTCTGGCTCGTGGGTAAGACACACACAAAGTGAGGGCTCTGGGGTGTGAAGTGGAAGAGAGCGTCAGATGGGGGGATGCTTATAGTTGGGGAAGGGGTCCCGAGTCCTGGATCTCAGCCACATGCCTCGGCACAAAGACCAATGGTCCCTGCAGGACGTGTGTCACGGGGATAAGAGTTAGTAATAAGAATAAGCAACACACTTAAGAAGAGAACATGACTTTTATCTAACCCAACATAGCCAGGAGCAGCCCCAGCTCAGGATCCTCAACCGGACTCACCCCAACTGCCGGGCACAGCGTCCAGTTAACAGCCCCCCCTTGGCCTGGCTGGACACCCACAGACACATGGCCACACGCAGCCCTTCCCTGCTTTGGCTCATTCCACGCTGTCTGTACGCCTCGATTGTGGGCTGCGCTCAGGAGGCCGTGTGGGAGACCAGTTTGCAGTCCCCTGACAGAGAACTACAGTTCACATCAAAAGCTGATCTAACAATGATCCCGGGGGAACGTGTGAGCTCACGCTCCCTGGCCACAATAAAAAGACATGATCCTACTGGGGTCTCTTCTATATGACCTTAGAGACTAACAAATGTATTTGAGCATAAGCTTTCGTGGGCTACAGCCCACTTCATCGGATGCATGTAGTGGAAAATACAGTAGGAAGAGAGAGATATACACAGAGACATGAAACAATGGGTGTTACCATATACAACATAAGGAGAGTGATCAGTTAAGGTGTGTACGGGGAGCGAGTAGCTCAGGGTGCAGGGAGGGGGTAGCTAGGGGCTGTGTGCAGGCAGGGGGTAGCTCAGGGTGCAGGGAGGGGTAGCTAGGAGCTGTGTGCAGGCAGGGGAGTAGCTCAGGGTGCAGGGAGAGGGTAGCTAGGGGTTCTGTGCAGGCAGGGGAGTAGCTCAGGGTGCAGGGAGAGGGTAGCTAGGGGCTGTGTGCAGGCAGGGGAGTAGCTCAGGGTGCAGGGAGAGGGTAGCTAGGGGCTGTGTGCAGGCAGGGGAGTAGCTCAGGGTGCAGGGAGGGGGTAGCTAGGGGCTGTGTGCAGGCAGGGGAGTAGCTCAGGGTGCAGGGAGGGGTAGCTAGGAGCTGTGTGCAGGCACGGGGGCTCCCGGTGGAACTCCCAGCTTTAGGGGGCGAGGCCTTGGAGCTCCCGGCTTCAGCCTCCCTGCTGCTCCTGGCTTGGGGGCAGGGGAGGTTTGCTGGCTTGAGCCCCGCGCCGCTCCTGGCTTCAGCGCTGGGGCTCGCTGCACCGGGTTTCAGCCGCGGGGCTCCATGGCCCCCATGAAAGGGCTCGCGGCCCCGGACCCCCGGCTGACAACCGCTGATCAGACCAAAACAACGTTGGTAAAACCACAGGTCCGAACAGCAATGGCCGAGTCTTGGGGTTAGTCCTCCAGCCCCAGGGGAAAAGCTTCAGCCGGCCCCTCCCTCCCAACTGCACCTGTGTGGCCAGGCAAACATGGATGATCAGTGCCGTTGGCTCCAAGCCTCCCTCCCCACCCACTTCCACCGTGGCTCTTTGCCCACATGGTGCCCCATGCGGGAAGCCGGCCATGCTGCCCAAGCCAGGCTGGGCAGGGAGGGGGCCCCTCGTCTCTGCTAGCCAGAGGCCGGGAATGGGCGACAGGGGACGGGTCACTGGACGATCCCTGTTCTGCTCAGTCCCGCTGGGCCCCCGGCACTGGCCGCTGTCGGCCGACAGGACACGGGGCCAGATGGACCCTTGGTCTGACCCAGCCCGGCCGTTCCTACGTTCTATGGGCAGGGGCTTGTGGGGCTGCAGCCCCCTAACTGTGTATCCCCCCCGCCCCATAGCCAGCAGCCAGCGCAAAGCTCACACCCGCCACAGCAGCAGGGGGCGCTGCTGGTCTGGGGCTGCTCCCACAACCTGCTCCAGCCCCCCTCCCCGGGGCCGATCAGGATCTGGGGGCGTGTCCAGGGGCCCAGGACTCCCCCCACGTTGGGCAGCCTAGCACAGGATGGGAAGTTCCGGGTCTGGCCTCCAATCACAGCCGCAGTTGCTCTCTGCACGGGCCAATCAGCGCCAAGGAACGCACATTTAACCGCCCTGCCTGGATGGGTGACGGCTTAAATACAATAGGGGAAAAGGGGTGTATTGGCACCAATCAGAAGCTGGGGAGGGATGATAGGCATGTGGGAGCGCCAATCAGACACCAGCGAGAATCTTAGTGTCTGTGAACGGAGCTGGCAGCACGGGGGAGGGGAATCTCCAGTCAGGCCCTTCCCGCTGCTCCCCGGGAGCCTCCCCCAGGGCAGAGCCCCCGGCCCGGCCCGGCCCCGCCCTCCCGGTCCCGCCCCTGCCCCTGGGCGGCCCCGCTTGGGGAGAAGGGGAGAGACCCCCCAGGGAGCGATGCCCCGGGCTGCGGGGGGCGGGGCTAGACACGCCCGCAGGGGGGCGGGGCGGGAACATGCTGCCTGCAAGAGCCCGGCCCCGCCCCTCCCTGACGCGAAGCTCCCTAGCCCCGCTTCCGGGGCTAGGGGCTCGCTGGGTCTGGCCCCATCACACCCTGAGCCCGGGGCTGGAATAGCAGGTGGGGAGCAGCCTGTGGGGCAGAACTGGGGGGGCAGAGCTGGGGGGGGCGGTTGGAGGTCCCAGGGCTGGAATAGCAGGTGGGGAGCAGCCTGTGGGGAGGACTGGGGGGCAGAGCTGGGGGGGGCGGTTGGAGGTCCCAGGGCTGGAATAGCAGGTGGGGAGCAGCCTGTGGGGCAGGACTGGGAGGGCAGAGCTGGGGGGCGCGGTTGGAGGTCCCAGGGCTGGAATAGCAGGTGGGGAACAGCCTGTGGGGAGGACTGGGGGGCAGAGCTGGGGGGGCGGTTGGAGGTCCCAGGGCTGGAATAGCAGGTGGGGAGCAGCCTGTGGGGAGGACTGGGGGGCAGAGCTGCGGGGGGGGGGCGGTTGGAGGTCCCAGGGCTGGAATAGCAGGTCGGGGGCACTCTGAGAGTCAGGACTTAGTAGACATCAGGAAACGCACACAGGCGAGAGGCCGTATAAATGTTTGGACAGTGAGAAAAGCTTGAGTCGGAGATCACAGCTTTTTACAGCTCAGAGACTGCACACCGGAGAGAGGCCAGAGAAATGCCGTGAGTGTGGGAAAGGTTCCCCTGAGCGATCAGCCCTTACTGCCCAGGAGAGACCCACATGGGAGAGAAACCCTGTACAGGCCTCCACTGTGCAGAAAAGCTTCAGTGACCACTCAAAGCTTACTAGACATCGGAGAATCCACAGGGGTCAACATCAGCCAATCCCACAGGGACGAAACCTCTTAGATTTCATTAGCTGGTGTGTAAAACACTAATATTAGAGCTTGGACATCAGAGACTCCCCCACACCAGAGGGAAATTCTCTCAATGCCCTGACGAGGGCGGCCATAGTAAGAACTCCGTTTCCTCATTCCCACACTCAGGTGAGTGGCATTTGGCTCCCGGGAATCCAGCTGTCCGGTGCTGGGGGGAGGATGCAGCAGCACCCGAGCATCAGCTGGTCAGTGACTCTCTCGCTCTGCCTGGTCTAAGCAAACCCCAGACAGAGGAGAGGACCCCCAATCAGCACCTCCTGCCGGCTGCAGCCCTGGCTGCTGAGCTGATGGGCCAAAGGGGGGAGAAGGAAGAGACAGAAACTTTCCAGACACTCCCAGTCCCTGGCTGAAGCCCCCCCCCTTTCCAGACCGGATCCCCCTTCCATGGAGATTGAGAGAGGGAAACTTGGGCCAGACCCCACCTTCCCTCTAGACACCTGTCCCCTCCCCATATCTTCCATCAGCCCCTGGGCTGGGCTCCCCCACTGACCTGGAGCTGTTCCCTGGAAGGGGAGTGTCCAGGGAAGCTGGTAACTCCGCCCCTCCCCAAATCCCTCAGGGCTGGGATCTGCTAGATCCGATATTGAGGGAGCAGGAGGAGGGTTTGTGGAGAAACGGGGGATGGAATGGTTGGGGCTGGTGGAGTTGGGACGCAGAGCGAGCTGGGGGCTGGGGCTATCGAGTGTTTGGGGATCATGCGATAAGAGGAGAGGGAGAGCATGGAGGGGCGAGGGGGAGAGGTGCTGCCGCTGATCATTCATTCGCTTTCTACCTTCTCCCTGCCCCCTCTGCATTCAAAAAGCACCAAGAAGAGGGGCTAATTTCCCCAGGGCCTTTTACGGGCGGCCCAGAGATCCCACCTCTGCCTCCACAGCATTGTCCTTGGAGGTTCCTTCTGTGGTAGGAAATGTGGTCGGGATGAGCCAGCACATCCCTATGACGCTCCACCAGATTTGCTAGTGTAAACTGACCCTGAGCATCTCATGTGTTCTCACCCCCCCCCCCCCGTTAGCAGAGTGACTGCTAGTGCCTGAATTCCCCCTTTGGGGCCGGATTGTCTCAGTCCCAGAGATTGTCACCTTGCTCCAGGCCGTGGGGAAAAGCATTTAGTGTTTGTACACTTTCTACCTTATGGACCAGAATTAACTAGATGATAAAATAGTGGGACATTAAGATGTGGTGCTTTCCCTCCAGTGCTATTGGAGGGTGATGGGGTGAGTCTGAGGGATTCCCTCCTTCCCCCTTCACCATCACCCTCCATCCCTGACACAGCAACCTCTGTCCAGCAATGAAGAGTTTTATCCTCTCCTTATCCTATCTCTCCACCTCCCAGAGGGTCACATGCCACAGGGGTTTTTCTCTCTTTGGGACGGCCGCTTAGTTGCACACTCCCATATTAGTCTAGTTTGACAGGAGGTAGCTCAGATTTGTTGAGGACTTCATGAGACCAATGATCATTTGCCGGAAGAGTCTTTTCTTTAATTACAGGTTTTTTTAATTTTTGTCTAACCCTTTGTCATGAGATTTGTGGTGTTTGAACAATGACTGTGGTCGATCTCTCAGCACAGACACCGCGGGTGCGAGCTGGAGTCACGCTCCGAGGGGCAGAGACTGAGACAGGGAATGAAGTTACTGCCTGATACAGTCAGGAGTGGGGAAGTGGGGGACAGAGCTGGGAAAGTGCTGGGTTTGCTCTTCAGAGCCAGAACGAGCCGAGGCTCAGAGCTGTGAACTCCCTGCGTCAGAGCCAGAGAGACTAGAAGCCGACGCTGAACTCTAAAGGGCCATGAATGACATCCCAAGAAGAATGACGCAGGGAGGGGGCAGCGTCTCCCGACTGCTGAGATGACGAGGATGGGCACAGGCAGGAGGGTGCTGGGATGTCAGCAGTTGTAGCCAGCCTTGAAGCCAGGTCCTCCCACGTCACTGAGGCCAGAGGAAAAGGAGGAGCCTTAAAGCCCCGCTGGTCGCCCCCTCCTCGTCTACCCCCATGTCCTCCTGTGTCAGGACAAGAGAGACTCCCTCTGCCCACTCACCCCACATTCACCCCTCTCAGCTGAGCTCCTTGGATTCCCTGCCGTCAGCGTGTGGCTTTTGTGCCTGAGTCCCAGCGTCGCTCATGGCTTCTCTGCACTTTTCTACCCATTTATAAATGCTGCTGTTGCTGGGGCCTGCAGGAGTGGGGGCAGCAGTGGGCTGAGCTGGGCTGGGGGTGGGGAAAGGAGTCTGTCTTTGTTTGTCCTTTGAAATAATAAAGTAGAATTGAGTTTCTCCCACTCCCAGTGTCCTTTGATTTGCATTAACTTGCTACCAGCTCCAGAGTTACACAACGCAAACACGGTCTGCAGTGGGTAGAAATGCACGGTGAGGTCATAGAAGCATAGAATATCAGGTTTGGAAGGGACCTCAGGAGGTATCTAGTCCAACCCCGTGCTCAAAACAGGACCAACCCCAACTAAATCATCCCAGCCAGGGCTTTGTCAAGCCTGACCTTAAAAACCTCTAAGGAAGGAGATTCCACCACCTCCCTAGGGAACCCATTCCAGTGCTTCACCGCCCTCCTAGTGAAAAAGATTTTCCTAATATCCAACCTAGACCTCCCCCACTGCAACTTGAGACCATTACATCCTCAACACCCCCTTCTCTTTCTCTCCAGACTATTCTTTTAACCATTTGGTGTCCCTTTTAATCTCTAGGCTCCCAGCAGTGACAAAACAGCAGTGATGGTACTGCCTGGGGCCTGGAAGTGAGCCATTGTTTTTGACTTGTTCCCAAAATGATTTGTTGGGAGGCTGCTTATGTATAGCTACCACTGAGAACAGTCTAGCTCCATCCTCTTTGGAACCCCCTTTCGGGTAGTTGAAAGCAGCTATCAAATCCCCCCTCATTCTTCTCTTCTGCAGACTAAACAATCCCAGTTCCCTCAGCCTCTCCTCATAAGTCATGTGCTCTGGCCCCTTAATCATTTTTTTTTTTGCCCTCCGCTGGACTCTTTCCAATTTTTCCACATCCTTCTTGGAGTGTGGGGCCCAAAACTGGACACAGTACTCCAGATGAGGCCTCACCAATGTCGAATAGAGGGGAACGATCAAATCCCTCGATCTGCTGGCAATGGTCCTACTTCTACAGCCCAAAATGCCGTTAGCCTTTTTGGCAACAAGGGCACACTGTTGACTCATATCCAGCTTCTCGTCCACTGTAACCCCTAGGTACTTTTCTGCAGAACTGCTGCCTAGCCACTCGGTCCCTAGTCTGTAGCAGTGCATGGGATTCTTCTGTCCTAAGTGCAGGACTCTGCACTTGTCCTTGTTGAACCTCATCAGATTACTTTTGGCCCAATCCTCTAATTTGTCTAGGTCCCTCTGTATCCTATCCCTACCCTCTAGCCTATCTACCACTCCTCCCAGTTTAGTGTCATCGGCAAACTTGCTGAGAGTGCAATCCATCCCATCATCCAGATCATTAATGAAGATATTGAACAAAACCAGCCCCTGTACCAACCCTTGGGGCACTCCGCTTGATACCGGCTGCCAACTAGACATGGACCCATTGATCTCTACCCGTTGAGCCCGCCGATCTAGACAGCTTTCTATCCACCTTATAGTCCATTCATCCAGCCCATAGTTCTTTAACTTGCTGGCAAGAATACTATGGGAGATCGTATCAAAAGCTTTGGTAAAGTCAAGGAATAAGACCTCCACTGCTTTCCCCTCATCCACAGAGCCAGTTATCTCGTCATAGAAGGCAATTCGGCTAGTCAGGCAAGCCCTTGGTGAATCCATGCTGACTGTTCCTGATCACTTTTCTTTCCTGTATGTGCTTCAGAATTGATTCCTTGAGGACCTGCTCCATGATTTTTCCAGGGACTGAGGTGAGGCTGACTGGCCTGTAGTTCCCCAGATCCTCCTCCTTTCCTTTTTTAAAGATGGGCACTACATTAACCTTTTTCCAGTCATCCGGGACCTCCCCTCCCGATTGCCTTGAGTTTCCAAAGATAATGCTAACGGCTCTGCAATCAAATCAGCCACCAACTCGTTTAGCACCCTTGGATGCAGTGCATCCGGCCCCATGGACTTGTGCTCGTCCAGCTTTTCTAAATACACATCTACCCCAATATAATGCTGTCCTCCGGAGCCAAAAAAATCTTACTGCCTTATAGGTGAAACCGCGTTATATTGAACTTGCTTTGATGCTTTGATCCGCCGGAGTGCGCAGCCCCGCCCCCAGAGCGCTGCTTTACCGCGTTACATCCAAATTGGTGTTATATCAGGTCGCGTTATATCGGGGTAGAGGTGTAGTCCTGAACCACTTCTTTCTCCACAGAGGGCTGGTCATCTCCTCCCCATACCGTGCTGCCCAGTGCAGTAGTCTGCGAGCGGACTTTGTTTGTGAAGAGGCAAAAAAAGCATTGAGTACATTAGCTTTTTCCACATCTTCTGTCGCTTGGTTGCCTTCCCCATTCAGTAAGGGGCCCACACTTTCCCTGACCACCTTCTTGTTGCTAACATACCTGTAGAAACCCTTCTTGTTCCTCTTAACATCCCTTGCTAGCTGCGACTCCAAGTGTGATTTGGCCTTCCTGATTTCACTCCTGCATGCCTGAGCAATATTTTTATACTCCTCCCTGGTCATTTGTCCAATCTTCCACTTCTTGTAAGCTTCTTTTTTGTGCTTAAGATCAGCAAGGATTTCACTGCTAAGCCAAGCTGGTCGCCTGCCATATTTACTATTCTTTCTACACATCGGCATGGTTTGTTCCTGCAACCTCAATAAGGATTCTTTAAAATACAGCCAGCTCTCCTGGACTCCTTTCCCCCTCATGTTATTCTCCCAGGGGATCCTGCCCATCAGTTCCATGAGGGAGTCAAAAGTCTGCTTTTCTGAAGTCCAGGGTCTGTATTCTGCTGCTCTCCTTACTTCCTTGTGTCAGGATCCTGAACTCGATCATCTCATGGTCACTGCCTCCCAGGTTCCCATCCACTTTTGCTTCCCCTACTAATTCTTCCCAGTTTGTGAGCAGCAGGTCACATTGTACAGACAAAGGCGCTTCTGTCCTGTGGAAGAAAACAAACATGGCACATCCTGTGCAGGTCACAAGAGCTGAGCGCTCACCATCCATATCACCTTCCTTCTAAGAGCTTCCTCAGCTGTTGCAGGAACTACTCAGAGAAGCCTGTAAAATGGAAGCCTCAGTGGGCTCCAGGGCCGGCTCCAGCATTTCTGCCGCCCCAAACCAAAAAAAAAAAGCCGTGATCGGCAGTGGCAGTTCAGCGGCAGGTCCTTCGCTCCTGGATGAAGTGAGGGACCTGCCGCCCCCGAATTGCCGCAGGTGCCGCCCCTCTCCCTTGGCCGCCCCAAGCACCTACTTGTTAAGCTGGTACCTGGAGCCGTCCCTGGTGGGCTCTCTTCCTATATCTCTTCCTACACCTGGCAGTTAGTGCTTGGCTTATGCCCTGAAGCAGGAGGGTTGAAACCCTGACCCCCAGGTCATTTATCCTGTCTCTGGGAGAAGAGTTGGGGTTGTTACCTGCTCCTGCAAACCTGGCAGCTTTTCAGTTTGAAACTTTTGTTTCTCCGCTCTCCTAGGACCAAGCCCCAGAACCTGTCTCTTAAGGAGGCCTGTTAACTGCTTCTGCCTCCAAACCCTGTTGTACCCAGTTATCTTTAACTGCCCCCAACTCAGCCACCCCGCATCCCTCCGGGTCCCCTAATGCTGCCCCCATTTTCTTCTTAATCTCATCCCAGATTGATCGCTTAACTGGAATGGGCCCTGATTTTTCCGTATCCCTTAATCCAAAAAATCCATTACCCCTGCTTGCCAGAACCCACAACTACCATCACGAGAGTCCGCCATAATAACCCCCTCCAAGCAGCTGTGCGCACTGTTGGGGAGAGGGACTTACAGGCTGCCACGCACCTGTCCGACGCAATGCATGTGAGTCATGGCACCAAGATGTTCGAGGGTTTATCCCTTCACCCTCCACTCCCTGGTTCTTCTCACGTAAACAAAGAGCTGCAAAACTAGAAGTCCGAAGGTGCAGACAATTTGATGTTTATTGGGCTTAGATTCCAGCAAGCAATGAGTCCAGTTTCCTTTTGTCTTTTTCCCTCAACCTACTTCCTGTTTGCCCCCAATTTGTATAGTAATAGTCTCAACTATACCTTAACCAATCATTTTATGGAAATTTAACTAACCAATCCTAACGTATTGTAACATGATTATCTAACCAATTATATCCCAGCACCTTAATTGGTTTACACCCAGCAAAATTAATTCTACAGCAGACAGAAGCAATCAAAGAACCAGACAGATTCCATACAGTTTAACAATGGAGAAGTGGGGACATAAAGACAAAATAACAAGAAGTGGGGGTTTCACAATCACAACTATTGATAGGTGAGTTCTTTCCAGACAGGATGCTGTGAAATTAAATTTTCTTTAACCATCTTAAGATTTGTCTCTTTACCTGGCGGTGATGGGCACTATCGGGACAGAATCGCCTTTCTAACAGCCCAATCCCCTCTGATTTCAATGGGAGTGGCTGCGCGGTGCTAAATAGGCTGCGGCCGCGCAGCTTAGAGGGAACTGAGATGTGCAGGGGCGCAGAATTCCCCCAGGAGTAAAGTTCATACTGCTGGCTTTGCTGGCACCACCACTGTTTCTGTTGGGCAAATGGTGGAACTGCAGCACTTCTCGGTGGCCTTTCTGGAGATCCCGGCAGCTCTAGCCAGCTTCTTGGTGGCTATTTTCCTGCTGAGAGCCACTGGCTGGTTCTTGTGGCTTGTCCTGGGGCCCAGCTACTGCTGGCTGACTTTGAAGGAGCCAAGGTGCCGGTGATCTCTGCTAACCCCTGAGCCCCAACTGGATGTGGTTCTTGTTCTTCTGCACAGCATCGCTCGTGGAGAACAAGGACCTGCAAATGTGCATTCATATTCTATCATTGTTTGAACAAGGAGGAGTCCTGTGGCACACTAAAGACTAACACATTGATTTGGGCATAAGCTTTCATGGGCTGGAACCCACTTCATCAGATTTACGGCACTCCCAGCTATCTCTGTGACACCACAGATTTCCTGAGAAAACTACAATGCATTGGTGACCTCCCAGAAAACACCATCCTAGCCACCATGGATGTCGAGGCTCTCTACACAAACATCCCACACACAGATGGAATACAAGCTGTCAGGAACAGTATCCCTGATGATGACACAGCACAACTTATTGCGGAGCTCTGTGACTTTATCCTCACGCACAATTATTTCAAATTTGGTGACAATATATACCTCCAGACCAGTGGCACCGCCATGGGCACCCGCATGGCCCCACAATATGCCAACATTTTTATGGCTGACCTGGAACAACGCTTCCTCAGCTCTCGTCCACTCATGCCCCTTCTCTACCTACGCTACATTGATGACATCTTCATCATCTGGACCCATGGGAAGGAGACCCTGGAAGAATTCCACCATGATTTCAACAGCTTCCACCCCACCATCAACCTCAGCCTGGACCAATCTACACGGGAGGTCCACTTCCTAGACACCACCATACAAATAAGCGATGGCCACATTAACACCACCCTATACCGAAAACCCACCGACCGCTACGTCTGTCTTCATGCCTCCAGCTTCCACCCTGGTCACACCACACGATCCATCGTCTACAGCCAAGCACTGAGGTACAATCGCATCTGCTCCAACCCCTCAGACAGAGACCAACATCTACAAGATCTTCACCAAGCATTCTCAAAACTATGATACCCACACAAGGAAATAAAGGAACAAATCAACAGAGCCAGACGTGTACCCAGAAGCCTCCTGCTACAAGACAGGCCCAAAAAAGAAACCAACAGAATTCCACTGGCCATCACCTACAGTCCTCAGCTTAAACCTCTCCAACGCATCATCAGTGATCTACAACCCATCCTGGA
>NC_088807.1:15755216-15783460 GCF_011386835.1 Chrysemys picta bellii | reverse complement strand
CCAGGTCAAGACAGATAAAGTCCCCACTGGACTGTTCCTACCTTATCCAAGGGTCCGGTTCTGCACCGTCGCCTTATCCACGGGACCGGTTCCCCACCGTCGCCCGCAGCTGCTTCTCCACTACTCGAGCGCGTTGCACCGTTGTGCCCTCCGGGGTCGACCAAACCACGTCTCCGCCGAGGCCCCCGGTAAAGTCACCGGTGCGCGCTGGGCGTCGGTCGTCGCCGCAATCTGTCGACCTCCGAGAGGGGTCCGGGCAAGGCTAAATTTCAGCCTCGAGCCCCACGTTGGGCGCCAAAACTGTTGCCAGCACAGGTGTGCTCGAGGACAGCAACAGCGGGTTCGTTGCCCGGTATGCTTCGCGCCAATAAACACACCAGGGGGAGAAGCAAACAAAGTTTATTTGGGATCCCAAAGCGGTGCAAGGAGACTGGCAAGTCTCAAATCAAGCACATTAACAGGAACAGTTTTTCTTCTTTTATACATTTTGCAGTTAAGCCTCACCCCCCTTTTCCTTTCCCCTCTAGCCCTCCCTTTCTCCCCCCCCTCCTCCCTCTACCCCTCCCATCCCTGGTAATATTTAAGTCATTCTTGGCAGCTATAAGCCTAGCTTGTTAGTAACTTCTTTAAACCGTTATCTTGTCCTTTTTCCCTTCAGCCAGAAACATGCAGCCTCATTATTACCGCTTGAGCAGGGGGTTGCACACAGATAACTGGTTGCTTACATATTCCAATTGCACCTGGCTTTTGAGGTTGATTAGAGTTTAAACATGGAAGGATAGAGTTTGGTTCACTTAGGCCTAGTGCAGGAAGGCTTCATTGACACTTAGTGGCCTTCCACCCTCCCGAGTTACCTAGGGTGAGGCCTAGTGACGTCAACACTGGGAAGGGTATTGTATAGGGTTACCATATTTCAACAATCAAAAAAGAGGACGGGAGGAGCCCCGCCCTAGCCCCGCCCCCGTCCTGTCCTAGCCCCGCCCCCATCCTGTCCTAGCCCCGCCCCTGCCCCTTCCACTCCCTCCCACTTCCTGCCCCCTCAGAACCCCCAACCCTCCCCCCCCACTCCTTGTCCCCTAACTGCCCCCCAGGACTCCACCCCCTCCCTAAGCCTCCCTGCCTCTTGTCCCCTGACTGCCTCCTCCTGAGACCTTCCCCACATCCTAACTGGCCCCCTAGGACCCTACCCCCCTACCTGTCCCCTGACTGCCCCAACCCTTATCCACACCCCCACCCCCTGACAGCCCCCCCCAGAACTCCTGACCCATCTAAACCCCTCTGCTCCCTGTCCCCTGACTGCCCCCTCCTGGGACCCCTGCTCCTAACTGCCCTCCAGAACCCCACCCCCTACCTAAGCCTCCCTGTTCCTTGTCCCCTAACTGCCCCCTCCTGAGACCGCCCCCCACCTGTACCCTGACTACCCAAAACCTTACAACCCCAACCCCCAGACAGCCCCCCCCCGAACTCCCTGACCCATCCAACCCTCCCCCCTGCTCCCTGTCTCTTGACTACCCCCCCCCGAACCTCCCTGCCGCTTCTCTGGCCCCCGGCCCCCTTACTGTGCTGCAGAGCAGCGCGCTCGGCAGCGGGGGAGGGGCTCGGAGCTCCAGGCGAACGGCCGGTGATCTGTGAGTGCAGGGAGTACGGGGGAGGGAGGGAGGGAGAGGAGGGGAGTGGTGTCAAGTTTCAGGAGGGAGGAGGGGGAAGTGCAAGCAGGGCTCTGGCTCTGGCTGCTTTGTAAGCGCGCGCACGCTCTGCATGGGAGGGGGGAGGAGGGGAAGTCCGGACATTGACAAATTCCCCCCGGACGCTATTTTTAACCCGAAAAAGCCGGACATGTCCGGGGGAATCCGGACGAATGGTAACCCTAGTATTGTAACCCCCGCGGCGGGGGAGGGGCCCTGCCATGTAGACCCTGAGGGCGTGTGTCCACCGCCAGAGCGAGTGTCCGACCCGCGGCGTCCCTGCAGCATAGCCAGGGCCTGGCCAGGGGCCTGGGACGTGTGAGGGACAGACTGTGAACTGCCCTGACATTCCAGCCACAGCTGTTTGGGGTCCCCCGTGCCACAGAGCGGGGTGATGGCTTTTCCTTTCACCTTCCCCAGTTTCTCCTTATTTTTAATGACTTGCTGTTTAATAACTTGTGTTTGCTTTGAACTATATGCGATGATCAATGGGTCAGGGAAGCGTCCGGAGCAGAGAGAGTACCCCGGAGGGGAGACACCCAAGCCCTGTCCTAAGTACAACAACCAGATTGGGGGTCGAGCCCCAGGAATCCTGGGCCCAGCCTTGTCTGGGTTACGAGGACTCTGCCATACAAGAGTAGAAAGGGTGTCCTGGAGTCAGGCGGGCCTCTGGGTGAAGGGAGTGGGAGCGAAGACTCAGATCCTTTCGCCAGCCAATTCCACGGGGGTAGTGTATGAGTCAGAAAAGGTCCCCACGATAGCGGGACCATTCCCCCGCTTACATAGGCCTGGACACAGAATGCCTTTAGCTGTGGATTGCACTGCAGATCTGATTGGCTGTAAATCCTGGATACCTCTGGCAACATGAGACCGCATAAACTGGTCCTTTCCTATGGTCTGGCTCTGGTGAGGTAAGACTAAAAGGTCTTTTCACGGTTGGACCAGGACAGACTCTGGGGAGTGCATTATTCTCCTCAGCACTTCCATTCTGTAGTGCCCTGACAGCAAGATCCCAGGTGAATGTGTGGGTTACTCTCCTTGGCAGGGTCAGGTTTTCTGTTCAGTTTTTAATGACTGAAATGCTTTTCTCATCTTTGTAACCTAGGCACATGGTTGGACACCAATCGCAGAGCGGAAGCAGAAAATAGTCACCATTCCCCGGAGATGCCCAGCTAAAGTGGGAACTTTTCAGCAAGAGCTCCCTGCTGGTTCACACATGCATGTAGACAGCGTCCATGCGGATGTCTGTCTGTGAGGTTTCTCTGTCTGTTCTGTCAAATGTTTGCCTACTTGTTTTCTGGCTGGTGCCGGCTGAAAGGATTTCGTATCCGAGGAAGGACGTATCCCCCTGGTTAGCAAACAAACAAAGCAGCACATTTCATGTCCAGATTATATTTGGTCGTAAATCGACATTGTGATGGTTCCCCACCAAGGAAAGTTACCCCGTCTTTAGGAAATTGACTGAAGTACGAATGCCAAACACAATTCCAATAGAGGATTCAAAGCAAGGTTTTCTGCATGGTGATTAAAAGCTTTAATTTAAATCAGTCCACCCTGAGGTGAGCAATTAAGAGTTGTTATCTTCACTGAAGGCAGTTGAGGTCTAAGCCCTTGGTTCTGTCTGAATGGAAATTCGTTCCATTTACTAATCTGGTTTCAGGAGCATTGTGTGGGTTGCAAGCAGAGGCCAGTGCTATGAGGACAGATGGCTTTGGATGTAAAGGTCGCCGGCAGCACCTGTAACACCTCCCCCCCAACGTGCCCTCGCTTGTCCTGGCTCTGGAGCTGCGGCTGGAGCGGGGCTCGGGTCAAAGCCTTTGGCGCTGAAGCCCAGTGTTGACATCTCGCTCTTGGGGGCCCAGACTGACCCAGCCACAATCCCCGCGCGGGGGGAGGGGGGGCGAGCTCTGTCTCCCGTGGCCGTGGGGAGCGTCTCGGGGAGAAGCGGATGCTGGCATTGGGATTTTACACAAAGACCTTTCAGAAGAGCCCTAGACGGTGTCTGAGCTGGCTCGGATGAGGCAGCAAGGGGCAACGCAGCCTGAGCCAGTGAAACTGCCAATCCCCCAGGGAGCAGTGGAAGCAGGCCCAAGCCGTAGCAAAGAGCGGTTCCTGCGGGAGACGGGAAGCAGGCAGATGGCAGCTCTGTGGGACAGAGAGTGTCTGTTTGGTCTGTATGTGGACGGCACCTGGCACAATGGGGCTGGTCCCTGAGTGGGGCCTGTACACAATGCTAATAAAAGAAGGGGATTTGTTGGGTTACTCTAAATCCCGAGTGGAAAGGTGGAGGTGACAGGGGCAAGCCCTGGACAGATGGGATCTGCCCAACCAGGGCAACATGTGCAGGACGGGGAAGGGGAAAGGCCATTGGAAGTGTTTCCACAGAAGCAAAAAAATCGGGGAACCAGCCTGTTGACCTCACTAGGCATCACCCTAGGTAACTCGGGCGGGTGGAAGGCCACTAAGTGTCAATGAAGCCTTCCTGCACTAGGCCTAAGTGAACCAAACTCTATCCTTCCATGTTTAAACTCTAATCAACCTCAAAAGCCAGGTGCAATTGGAATATGTAAGCAACCAGTTATCTGTGTGCAACCCCCTGCTCAAGCAGTAATAATGAGGCCTGCATTTTTCTGCGTGAAGGGGAAAAAGGACAAGATAACGGTTTAAAGAAGTTCCTAACAAGCTAGGCTTATAGCTGCCAAGAATGACTTAACTATTACCAGGGACGGGAGGGGTAGAGGGAGGAATGGCGGGGAGAAAGGTAGGGCTAGATCGGAAGGGGGGGCGGGGTGAGGCTTAACTGCAAAATGTATAAAAGAAGAAAAACTGTTCCTGTTAGTGTGCTTGATCTGAGACGTGCCTGTCTCCTAGCACCGCTTTGGGATCCCAAATAAACTTTGTTTGCTTCTCCCCCTGGTGTGTTTATTGACGCAAAGCACACCGGGCAACGAACCTGCTGTTGCTGTCCTCGGGCACCCCTGTGCTGGCAACAAGCCCAACCATGGTGGAGTGAGGCTGTTCCCTGGGCTAGATCTCCACAGACAGCAGTCATGGGCAGGCTGGGAGGGATGGCCTGGATTCACTTTGGATTGGCTCCAGTGTAAATGAGACGAGAATTGTCCCAGAAGGGCCCAGGTACAAGAGTGACAGACACTGTAGGTGGAGCCTGTGAATAAAAAAATTAGGTGAATTATAAAACAGTAGGAAAATAATCCCCCTGCTCCCCTTCTCCTGATGGGTGACCCCAAGTCTGACCTTGTACCTGTCCATGGGGCATCATCACTGAATGGGGGAGCTGTTAATGAGGCACCACAGGGATTGGCTGTAGCCCCCTCACTATTCAACTTTGTAATTAACCATCTGGAAGTAAATATAAAATCACTGCTGATAAAGTCTGTGGCTAGCACAGCTTGGAGGAGTGGTAAATAATGCTAATGACGGGGAGTTGTACAGAGCAGCCTGGATGGTTTGGTAAAGTGGGATTTGTAAAACAAGTGCAGTTTAATACAGCCAAAAGCCAGGCCCTATAGCTGGGAACGGAGGCTGGTGGCCACACCTAGAGCCTAGGGAACCGTAGCCTGGAAAGCAGGGACTATGAAAAGGATTTAGGGTCATAGAGGACAAACAGCTGAACCTGAACTTCTGTGAGCTGCTTTCAGGTTAAGCCTGCAGCTTTGGGCAAGTAATTCAGACCCTGGGTCTGTGTTGGAGCAGACGGGCGTGTCTGGCTCAACAAGACAGGGTGCTGGTGTCCCGAGCTGCCAGGGCAGGAAAGCAGGGGCAGAAGTAGTCTTGGCACATCGGTTGGCAGCTCCCAAGGGGCTTTCTGTGATCCAATCCGTCACAAGGGACAAAACACTCCAATCCCTCCCGGTGGGAGGAGCCAGGTTTGCTCTTCAAATTCTGTCCTTGGTAAATGTCCAGGTCTGGGAATGTCCCACAACAGCATTTCTAATGGGAAGCTGGCTGCAGAACAATTAAACTGCTGACAGCTCCTATGCAGGAGGGGTGGGAATTCAGTCTCTGTGTTCTGTCAGTGCAGCTAGAGCAATAGGAAAACCTCACCACTCACTGTAGCAACTGTCTACTCCAAAGTACTACAGGAGTATTTTAAGTGTAGACAGCCTGAGTGTAAGACCAGATCTACCTCCAGTTGGCACTAGGGATGCACAAGCACTGAGACTACAGCAACGACAACAGTTCAATGCTTCCGGAGTTGGCAGGATTCAAACCTGCGTGGAAAAGGATTTTTAGTCCAGCACCTTAACCCCTCAGCCACAGTTACCTAATGGCCACTGGCCTCCCTACACTGTGATTCTCTTCTCAGTGAATTATCACTTCACATTGTTTGCTCAGACCAGCCTCCACAGCCCACTCACTGCTGTGTGGGGCTGTAAGTGTGTCCATTGCTGGACAGCAGGAATTCCTGCCCATTTCCCTTCTGGCTGGAGCAGGATTGGAGTGTGTTTGTGTTAATGACATTGCTCTAGATTGTTGTTCGTTCCCCATCTTGACAATTCAGACAGTCCCTTTCCCATTTCTCTGGGGCACTGACATGTTTCAGGGGGTTGGTGAGTGAACTCAGCCTTGCATTCCGTCCTTGATGAGGCGGGGCAAGGGTGGTCAGTTTTGTTGGGTCAGAAAGTTGGCAACCCTAGATCCAGGGGAAACAAACACCCAACGAGGCTGGCCAGGGGCAGGACATCAGCTTGGAGTGGAGGGGAGGGGAGGAGTGGGGGTGGCAGTGACATCACAAAGGCCTGTTGCAGGAACTCAGCCTATTGGGCAAAGGTGGTGGGGAGGGGGTGACCTCACAGAGAGACCCTGACATCAGCCAGGCAGGACAAAGGTGCAGGGCCAGGCCAGTCTCTGAGACCCCCCCGGCTTTGCTGCCGCAAGTCTCCTTGACGAGGTCTCTCCTCGGGGACTGAGAGAGAATTAGGATTCACGGATGTGAGCATGAGGAGGAATCTTGGTGGAGTTTTCTCCTTTCCTACCATTGATTGTGCCAAAAAGAAACTTCCCTTTTACAAGGTAAGAGGCCCAGAGAGGTTTGGAACCTGTTCAGTCTGATCCCCCTCGTGCAGGCAGTATTCTAGGCCCAGAAAACACTGGCTTAAGGTGGCCAAATTTGATTTCCTGCCTAGGACTTTGACGCTTGGAATCCCTGGGGACATTGGGGTTTATCCTTTTTGCTTTCCCTTTTCCTCTTTCCTCCCTCCTTTCTCCTCTTCTCTTGCTTCTTTTTCCCCTTTCCCCAGCTTCCCTCCCTCTACAAGGAGGGGTGTGTGTGGAGTGTGGATGGGGTGGGGGGTGCTCTCATTGCGGGAGTTCCTCACAAAGAGGTGGGGCTGGATTTGAGAGTGATCCCCTCTGATGGTGACCTGGGACGTCCTTTGGGACATCTGGTGAGACCTCTCAGCCTCCCTCCCCTCAGAGTCTCAGTGCTGATTGGCCGAGCAGGGGGCTATTGCCAGCGAGGAGACTCAGGTCCTTTTGGTCTCTTTTCAAATCAGGCAAACAAGTCACAACCAATCCAATGTATGGAATTAATCTTGCTGCTTCTCTCCATTAATTGTCTCTTAGCAGGTCAGGATTTCCTCTAGTGGTCGAGGTCTTCTAAAATACTGGCTGAATAATTACTATGAACCACTATTGGTCTGTAGCTAACTTGAGAGCACTTTATTCTGATCAATCACTGTATGAAATTCAAGACGTCACAGATAGGTTGAAAGTCAGGAACAGTGTTTCCTCACATTTTTTATGTCCGTGTGCGGAATTAATTTTGTGGTGTGCACCAATGTGTGCAATTTTGTTATGTGACACATCACCTGTACATTGCTGCACATCAGAAAATTCATTCTGCACATGGATGGTGTGTGGCAGGGGTGAGGCTGAAGGGTTCGGAGTGTGGGAGGGGTCTGAAGTGGGGCAGAGGTTTGGGGTGTGAGCTCTGGGGTGGGGCTGGGAATGAGGGGCTCAGGGATAGGGGAGAGGCTTGGGGTGCAGGGGCTGAGGGCCCCGGATGGAGGTGTGGGCTCTGGGGTGGGGCTGGGAATGAGGGGCTCAGGGCTAGGGCAGAGGGTTAAGGTGCAGGGGGGTGAGGGCTCCGGCTGGGGGTGTAGGCTCTGGGGTGGGGCTGGGAATGAGGGGCTCAGGGCTAGGGTAGAGGGATTGGGTGCAGAGGGGTGAGGGCTCTGGCTGGGAGGGCGGGCTCTGGGGTGGGGATGGGAATGAGGGGTTAGGGCTAGTGCAGAGGGATTGGGTGCAGGGGGGTGCGGGCTCTGGGGTAGGGCTAGGAACGAGGGGCTCAGGGCTGGAGCAGAGGGTTCAGGTGCAGGGGGCTCAGGGCTCCAGCTGGGGGTGTGGGCTCTGGGGTGGGGTTGGGAGTGAGGGGCTCAGGGCTAGGGCAGAGGGTTATGGTGCAGGGGGGTGAGGGCTCCAGCTGGGGGTGTGGCCTCTGGGGTGGGGCTGGGAATGAGGGGCTCAGGGCTAGGGCAGAGGGTTAAGGTGCAGGGGGGTGAGGGCTCCGGCTGGGGTGTGGCCTCTGGGGTGGGGCTGGGAATGAGGGGCTCAGGGCTAGGGCAGAGGGTTAAGGTGCAGGGGGGTGAGGGCTCCGGCTGGGGGTGTAGGCTCTGGGGTGGGGCTGGGAATGAGGGGTTTGGGGAACAGGTTGCCCGAGGGAGAGAGGACTCCCCCCAGCCCTCTCTCACCAGAGCAGCTCAGGGCCAGGTGAGAGAGTACCTGTCTCCTGGCCGCAGCAGCTCTGGTGGGGCTGGGCTGGGGCAGGGGACAGGATTTATTTTTCCTAAGTCAAAACGGGGAAGGGAAGGAGTTATGCTTCAGTTTTTACCTTATAAACTTTGGTCCTGTCTAATATATAAGACACTATGGGAATAAGACACCATGTCATGTGGTGACATCACAAGAGCAGACTGTGTGAGAACTGCAGCAACCGACAGGGCAGGGGATTTAGAGTCAGATTGCTTCAAATCCTGCATTCCTCGGCTGGCATTTAACAGCAACGCTTAGCTAACAGAATGGAGAAAGGAATTCTCTGCTAAAGATTCAACCTGCCCCTTTGGCCAACTCCACCCCTTCCCTGAACAGAGTGTGCTCAGAATAACACTCCCCCACCTCCCCGCACCCCACAAGTCCACAGCTGGGCGCCGAGCACAAAGCAAGGGAGGGGGTTGTTTGGCTTGTTTTATTTTTACTTTGCAAAACGTTTTTTCAAAAGCCTTTTCTGCCCGTTTCCTATGGTAAGAAAGCAAATGGTTGTGGGGAAAGGAACCTGAGAGTGGTGGAGCCAGGGCAGTGGCGGGAAGTTGCCGGAGGCTGAGGAGGGCAACGGGGGGCTGAAGGTGACCAGGTGCGGTGCGGGGAAGGGAACAGTTTGGGGAGGCTGAACAGAGGGATGGGGGGCAGTTGAAGGAGGCTGAAGGGGGAGATGGGGGAAGGGGACATTTGGGGGGAGGCTGAAGGGGGCAATGGGTTGAAGGAGGCTGGGGCAGAGAGGCAGTTGGGGGGGCTGCTCATCCCCATGGGAGGGGAGGAGGAAGAGGAGCTGCCCTTGTATCAGAAGCTGTTTCCTATTAGAACTTGCAACTTCACTGTTCCTGAGCAGGGTCCTGTGATCAAAGGGGAACTAGATGGGTTCATGGAGGACAGGTCCATCAATGGCTGTTAGCCGGAATGGGCAGGGATGGTGTCCCTAACCTCTGTCTGTCAGAAGCTGGGAATGGGGGACAGGGGATGGGTCACTGGATGATTCCTGTCTGTTCGTTCCCTCTGGGGCACCTGGCACTGGCCACTGTTGGCAGGACACTGGGCTAGATGGACCTTTGGTCTGACCCAGTCTGGCCGTCCTTATCTTCTAATGTACTTCTCACATGCTCAGTAACATCTTCAAGTTGCTGCCCTC
The DNA here is from genome assembly GCF_011386835.1 of Chrysemys picta bellii. Taxonomy (NCBI): domain Eukaryota; kingdom Metazoa; phylum Chordata; order Testudines; family Emydidae; genus Chrysemys; species Chrysemys picta. The sequence goes on along the minus strand of NC_088807.1, from coordinate 15,773,851 downwards.
ACGCGCCATCAGAATGTGCTCCCTGCAATCAAAGGAAGGGAAAATCCCCCTGAAGGGGGGAAATCGGAGGGGAGGGATGGGCAGAGGGACAAAACTGGGACAAGCTCAGGGGTTCAGACTGGGGTGGGGGGCGGCCTGCCCTGCCAGGTAGGTGCAGAAGGGAAAACCCCCAGATAGAGGGAGGCAGCAGTTCCAAACTAGGGTGTGGTGGAGGGTAGAAGGACTTGTGTTCCTCACTGGATGGTCCATCTCAGCACCCCCTCCCCAGGGCTGTGGTGTTAAAGGCCCTGGGTGGCCCAGTGCCCAGGTACCGCAGCTCTGCTCTAGCTGAAATGGTGACTGAGCTGCGAAAGGAGACTTGATTCAGGGAAATAGTTTACACCCTCTGCCCCCCACCCTCCTGGGCTCTGCTGCTATCAGCTCCTGAGCCAGAGACTGCAGGTGATACGAGAGATCTGGGGTAAGTGCTGGGGCCTGGCTGGAAAGTGACTCTGCAGAAATGGCTCCTGCTCGCTCCATCTCTGCCCCGAGTGTCTGCGCGGCGCAGAGCTGCTGCCCCAGCGCCCCCAGGCTCACCCCCGTTAGCAGTGACTGTAGCTATTGGCGAGGAAACGCCCACGGGAATGCAGGACAGTGACCGGCTCTTCGTGCAGGAGGGAGAGGGGAGAGACTGGACGGGGCAGCTGGAGCAATCAGTGGGGAGGGAGGTTCTGGGCACCCAGCCTTGCCCAGCTCCATTCCCTGCAGCCCCCCGGGGCAGTGACTTTCCTGGGAGGGGGGGGGGGCAGAGAGAGGAAAAGCCAGTTCCTGCCTCTGCCTGGTCCCTGCGCTTCTGAGGGAATGGGCTGTTCTGGGGACAGTGTCGGGGGATCCCCCAAAGTGGCTCCTTTGATTCTGCTCTTTTCTGGCGTTTGGCTCAGAGACTCTTTTCCTGGGATAGTGTAATAGCGTCTGGTGGGTTTAGTCCCGGGGGAGAGGTCGGGTCTGTGCTGCAAAAACGTCACTGAAGCTTCTCCCAGCATGGTAGAGTCTAGAGTGTCTGTCTGCTAGGACAGAGCCTGGGGGAATCGGGGTGTGAAATGGACTAACACTCATTCAGAAACCTCCCAAACTTCCCCTCTCACCCTGACAGGCTGCAGAATAACGACCCCATTTTGCTCCAGACCGTCCCATCTGCCTAGGGGCTGGGGAAGGGAAATGGCTGTGGTGGATCCAGCTCAGGTAGGAGATTTTGGGGGAGCTGCTGGGGAGGCTTGTTGTAGAGGGGGAGGGTCATGAAATCATTGAGTTCACAGTTCTAAGGAAGGGTAGAAGGGAGTACAGCAAAATAGAGACAATGGATTTCAGGAAGGCGGATTTTGGTAAGCTCAGAGAGCTGATAGGTAAGGTCCCATGGGAATCAAGACTGAGGGGAAAAACAACTGAGGAGAGTTGGCAGTTTTTCAAAGGGACACTATTAAGGGCCCAAAAGCAAGCTATTCCGCTGAGTAGGAAAGATAGGAAATGTGGCAAAAGACCTCCTTGGCTTAACCACGAGATCTCGCATGATCTAAAAAATAAAAGGAATCATATGAAAAAAATAGAAACTAGGACAGATTACAAAGGATAAATATAGGCAAACAAGACAGGAATTCAGGGGCAAGATTAGAAAGGCAAAGGCACAAAATGAGCTCAAACTGGCCACGGGAATAAAGGGAAACAAGAAGTCTTTTTATCAATCCTGTCTGAGAAAAACTCAGTTCTCACTCTTTGGTTGGGTACAGCAAAGTCAGATACTTTATTCTCTCTCTATCAATTGCATAGAGGGAGAGAGTGCACTAGGACACAGGGTCTCCCCCTCCTAGGCAGGTCTCTCCCAGGTAAACAATTACAGCAAGCATTTATACCTTTTGTTACAGACAATAATGAGCAACAGTTGCATTTTGTTTATACATAGGTCATCCTGATATCTTATTTTCCTCACTTGTTTAGACTCTAGTCTACATACAATATTAGCTACACAAGGTCGCAACAACTTCTCACACAGTTCTTTCCCACTCGCCTCACACAATCCTCGCTTCTACAAATCTTGCGTTATTAGGGTTACAGTTAGCCTAACTCTTGCTAACAAACTGTCATGCATTTCAATCCCCTTCCTGTCCGTTCTTTCTCTGCTTCCACAATACATTAAAAGCAAGAGGAAGACCAAGGACAGGGTAGGCCCACTGCTCAGTGAGGAGGGAGAAACAGTAACAGGAAACTTGGAAATGGCAGGGATGCTTAATGACTTCTTTGTTTTGGTCTTCACCGTGAAGTCTGAAGGAATGACTAACATAGTGAATGCTAATGGGAAGGGGGTAGGTTTAGAAGATAAAATAAAAAAAGAACAAGTTAAAAATCACTTAGAAAAGTTAGATGCTTGCAAGTCACCAGGCCCTGATGAAATGCATCCTAGAATCCTCAAGGAGCTAATAGAGGAGGTATCTGAGCCTCTAGCTATTTTCTTTGGAAAATCATGGGAGACAGGAGAGATTCCAGAAGACTGGAAAAGGGCAAATATAGTGCCCATCTATAAAAAGGGAAATAAAAACAAGGCAAGAAACTACAGACCAGTTAGTTTAACTTCTGTGCCAGGGAAGATAATGGAGCAAGTAATCAAGGAAATCATCTGCAAATACTTGGAAGGTGGTAAGGTGATAGGGAATAGCCAGCATGGATTTGTAAAGAACAAATCATGTCAAACCAATCTGATAGCTTTCTTTGCTAGGATACCGAGTCTTGTAGATAAGGGAGAAGCGGTGGATGTGGTATACCTAGACTTCAGTAAGGCATTTGATAGGGTCTCGCATGATATTCTTATCGATAAACTAGGCAAATACAACATAGATGGGGCTACTATAAGGTGGGTGCATAACTGGCTGGATAACCATACTCAGAGAGTAGTTATTAATGGTTCCCAATCCTGCTAGAAAGGTATAACAAGTGGGGTTCCGCAGGGGTCTGTTTTGGGACCGGCTCTGTTCAATATCTTCCTCAACGACTTAGATATTGGCATAGAAAGTACGCTTATTAAATTTGCAGATGATACCAAACTGGAAGGGATTGCAACTGCTTTGGAGGATAGGGTCATAATTGAAAATGATCTGGACAAATTGGAGAAATGGTCTGAGGTAAACAGGATGAAGTTTAACAAAGACAAATGCAAAGTGCTCCACTTAGGAAGGAACAATCAGTTTCATACATACAGAATGGGAAGAGACTGTCTAGGAAGGAGTACGGCAGAAAGGAATCTAGGCGTTATAGTGGACCACAAGCTAAATATGAGTCAACAGTGTGATGCTGTTGCAAAAAAAGCAAACATGATTCTGGGATGCATTAACAGGTGTGTTGTGAGCAAGACATGAGAAGTCATTCTTGCGCTCTACTCTGCGCTGCTTAGGCCTCAACTGGAGTATTGTGTCCAGTTCTGGGCACCACATTTCAAGGAAGATGTGGAGAAATTGAAGAGGGTCTGGCGGCATGCTCTAGACAGTATTTGGTCCTGCCATGAGGGCAGGGGACTGGACTCAATGACCTCTCGAGGTCCCTTCCTGTCCTGGAATCTATGAAGGAGGCAACAACCTTTCATGTGTGATCTAAGGAGCAGGAAAAGAATCTGGGAATTACCTTTTGTAAAATCTCATCTTCTTCCGAAAACCTGTGGAAATAGCTGAATCAAGAAGTTGTTGACAGATGGATAGTACGCGTCTATCAGCTCCTGGGTTCACTAGCCGTTGTCAACCAAGCAAGTTGGCAGACTGAAGGCAGGGCAAGAATGCTGAACCAGAACGGTCTTTGCTCTTGTCACACATGACATCACAATAAACTTATGCATACACACACACACACACATAGACATACAGACAGAGGCTGGTACCATTAGCAACAGGAATTTTGATTTCTGGGAGGGGCTGACAAAGGACTGATACTTTGCATGTACAGAATTTATCACATTGTACCTGGGGAGTCACAAAGTAGTTTACAAACTTGAATTCAAGGAGCCTGACAGCTGCCCTGAGCAGGACCAGGTGAAGGTGAGGCTGTACTGAGGGGTCTGCGAGCTGCAGCGGGACTGGGTTTCGCTCTGGTGGAGCAGGTGAGAGGGTCTGGGGGCTAGTGCACTGGGGGAGGGGCTGTCACCCCAGTGGCTGAAGCTCGGAGCACTGACCCCCTCACCCCTCTTGTGGCTGAAGTCCAGAGCCCCAACCTCCCTCCCTGCCCTCCTGTGGATGAGTTGCAGAGCCCAGACCCCCTCCGACTCCCCTCAACCTCCCCAGCAGCTGAAGCTTGGAGCCCTGATCTCCCCACCCATGGCAGCCGAAGACGAGGTCTCTTCCCTTCATCTCTCTTGGCGGCTTGAGCTTGGACCACAAGCCCGGAGTCCTCCCTCCCCGCCTCCGCCCTGGGTGCTATAGCCCGGATCCTGGAGTCTCTACCCAGTTGTGGGAGACCAGAGCCCCAAACCCAGAGCTCCCCCTCCATCGATCAAGCCTGGAGCCCCGAGCCCATTCCCACCCCCGGGAGTTGTTTCGGAAGATGGTACACGCCTAAGTAGGGCCCTATGAAATCTCTTTTATTATTGGGGATTTTCCAATTTAGTATTTTCTGAGTTTCGTCCTTTCCATTTCTTAAAAATTAATTCCGTCTTTATGGTTTTTGTGTTAAATCACAATTGTTTGATACACTGACCACAGTTAAGTAGCTTTAGTATAAATGCACAGAAATGTTCAGAAATGGCTTGCAAGGGGAGAAACTGATTTTACTATAAGAATCCTACAATTTAAACAAAACTTCCTGCAGATGCCCAGAGTACGGTAAAAGTGACATTTTTAACTCACTTTTTAAAGTAGCCGTCAGTAACACGACCAACTGACATTGCTGAAGAGTGACACTACAGTCCACAGCAGTGTGTGTGTGCATGGGGGAGGGAGGTTGTGGGGGGAGTGGAGTGTGTGTGTGTGTGGGGGGGAGAGTATGTATGGGTGTGTTGGGGAGTGGGGGAGGAGTGTGAGTGTGGGGGTGGGGGGCAGTGGAGGTGAGTGTGGGGGTGGGGGGCCGGCAGTTTGTGGGGGCAGTGGAGGTGAGTGGGGGTGGGTGGGTGGAAGTTTGTGGGGGCAGTGGAGGTGAGTGTGGGGGTGGGTGGAAGTTTGTGGGGGTAGTGGAGGTGAGTGTGGGGGTGGGTGGAAATTTGTGGGGGCAGTGGAGGTGAGTGTGGGGGTGGGTGGAAATTTGTGGGGGCAGTGAAGGTGAGTATGGGGGAGGGGGGTGGGTGGAAGTTTGTGGGGGCAGTGGAGGTGAGTGTGGGGGTGGGGGTGGGTGGAAGTTTGTGGGGGTAGTGGAGGTGAGTGTGTGGCTGTGGGTGGAAGTTTGTGGGGGCAGTGGAGGGGAGTGTGGCTGTGGGTGGAAGTTTGTGGGGGCAGTGGAGGTGAGGGTGGGGGTGGGTGGAAGTTTGTGGGGGCAGTGGAGGGGAGGGTGAGGGGGGGTGGAAGTTTGTGGGGGCAGTGGAGGTGGGGGTGACTGTGTGTGGGGGGCAGTGAGGAGGCCGGGGTTCCCGTCCTCCGTGTGAGCTGGAGCTGCCTGAGCAGGGCGGAGCTGAGGGGGGAGAAGCAGCCCAGGGAGCTCTGTCTCCCGTGGCCGTGGGGAGCGTCTCGGGGAGAAGCGGCCCCGGGTGCAGCGGGGGGACCGGGACCGAGCACAGCGACGGGCCGGGGCCGGGCGGCGATGTCCTGGGCCTGAAAGTGCCACTTAGACCCGACCGGGCACCACGGCTGAGCGCCCCCAGCCCCGCCCCGCTCTGCTCCGACCCCAGCTCCCTCCTCCCTAGAGCCCCAACATCCGCTTCAGCCCCCCATCCCTCTCCCCCACCCGCTTCCTGCTCCCTTGAGCCCCGACATCGCCCTCAGCCCCCCTCCCCTCCCCCCCTGCTCCCTAGAGCCCCGACATCGCCCTCAGCCCCCCCTCTCCTCCACCCGCTCCGTAGAGCCCCGACATCCCCCTCAGCCCCCTCCCATCCCCCACCCGCTCCCCGCTCCCTAGAGCCCCGACATCCCCCACAGCCCCCATCCCCTCCCCCACCCGCTCCCTAGAGCCCCGACATCTCCCTCAGCCCCCCAACTTGCCCCATCCCCCCATTTCAGACACCACATGGCATCGACAGGGCTACCAAACCATGTCACCTTGTGCCAAAAAACACACCCCACCCCAAGGGAGCAAAACGCCTTTGTGAGCCCAGCACACACATACACACCAAGCCCAGGCAAATTGGGAGCTTGCCCCCCCTTCCCGGGCCTCATGGATGGAGAAGTTTGGTGGGCAGTGGGGGCCCCGAGGGACTGGCTCAGCGTGTGAATGAGGGACTGGGATATATGCGGGGGCGGGACTGTGGGGTTGGGGTGTCCAGGAGGACCCAAGGTAAGGGACTAGGGGTAGAGGAGAGTAGGGTTACCAAGTGCACTGTGGGACTGGGGGATTTAGAGAGCCCAGAGAGGACAGGTGGGGCAGGTTGGAGGGCCCCATGGGGTCTGAAAAGGGGAATCCGGCAGGTTGGGGGGGCAGCAGAGAGTGGAGATGAGGGACTCGCACACTGGGGATGGAGAAGGCAATGGGGTGACAGGGACGTGGGGCCCAGTACTGGAGAAATGGGCTGGAGTCAATTGGGGCAAGGTGGGAGGAGGACGCTGAGGGCGGCAGCACCTTGGCAGGGGAAAGGGAAAGGCCACGGAGAGAGGACAGGGTGGGGGAGGGGAGCGCTGGGGGATGACGGAGGGCTGGGGGGTGAACTAGGGGGAGTTTGGGGAGCAGGACTGAGGGGTCCCCATGGGCGCAGGACAGGGCTGGGGGTGGATGTGGGGCTGGGGAGGCCCAGGGATGGGGCAGGTTGGGGGGGCTGAAGAGAATGTCAGGGCCCTACAGAGCAGGGAGTGGGTGGGGGAGGGGATGGGGGGGTTGAGGGGGCCCCACGGGGACAGGGCGGGGCGCAGGGGGTGGATGGGGGGTGGGGGGGAACGGGGCAGGTTGGGGGTTGAGGGGGATGTCGGGGCTAGGCTAGGGAGCGGGTGGGGGAGGGGCTGAGGGTGCTGAGGGGGTCCCACGGGGACAGGGCGGGGCACAGGGGGTGGATGGGGGTCTAGGGGGGGGACAGGGCAGGTTGGGGGCTGAGGGGGATGTCGGGGCTCTAGGGAGCAGGGAGCGGGTGGGGGAGGGGCTGAAGGGGCCCCACGGGGACAGGGTGGGGCGCAGGGGGTGGATGGGGGGGCAGGGCAGGTTGGGGGCTGAGGGGGATGTCGGGGCTCTAGGGAGCGGGTGGGGGAGGGGCTGAGGGGGCCCCACGGGGACAGGGCGGGGCGCAGGGGGTGGATGGGGGGCTGGGGGGGGGACAGGGCAGGTTGGGGGCTGAGGGGGATGTCGGGGCTCTAGGGAGCAGGGAGCGGGTGGGGGAGGGGCTGAAGGGGCCCCACGGGGACAGGGCGGGGCGCAGGGGGTGTATGGGGGGGGGACAGGGCAGGTTGGGGGCTGAGGGGGATGTCGGGGCTCTAGGGAGCGGGTGGGGGAGGGATGAGGGGGCTGAGGGGGCCCCACGGGGACAGGGCGGGGCGCAGGGGGTGGATGGGGGCTGGGGGGGGACAGGGCAGGTTGGGGGCAGAGGGGGATGTCGGGGCTCTAGGGAGCAGGGATCAGGTGGGGGAGGGGCTGGGGGGGACAGGGCAGGTTGGGGGCAGAGGGGGATGTCGGGGCTCTAGGGAGCAGGGAGCGGGTGGGGGAGGGGATGGGGGCTGGGGGGTGACAGGGCAGGTTGGGGGCAGAGGTGGATGTCGGGGCTCTAGGGAGCAGGGATCAGGTGGGGGAGGGGCTGGGGGGGACAGGGCAGGTTGGGGGCAGAGGGGGATGTCGGGGCTCTAGGGAGCAGGGAGCTGGTGGGGGAGGGGATGGGGGGCTGGGGGGGACAGGGCAGGTTGGGGGCAGAGGGGGATGTCGGGGCTCTAGGGAGCAGGGAGCAGGTGGGGGAGGGGCTGGGGGGCTGGGGGGACAGGGCAGGTTGGGGGCAGAGGGGGATGTCGGGGCTCTAGGGAGCAGGGAGCAGTTGGGGGAGGGGAGGGGGGGTTGGGGGGGGATAGGGCAGGTTGGGGGCAGAGGGGGATGTCGGGGCTCTAGGGAGCAGGGATCAGTTAGGGGAGGGGCTGGGGGGGACAGGGCAGGTTGGGGGCAGAGGGGGATGTCGGGGCTCTAGGGAGCAGGGAGCAGTTGGGGGAGGGGATGGGGGGGCTGGGGGGGGACAGGGCAGGTTGGGGGCAGAGGGGGATGTTGGGGCTCTAGGGAGCAGGGATCAGTTGGGGGAGGGGCTGGGGGGGCTGGGGGGGACAGGGCAGGTTGGGGGCAGAGGGGGATGTCGGGGCTCTAGGGACCAGGGATCAGTTGGGGGAGGGGATGGGGGGCTGGGGGGGGACAGGGCAGTTTGGGGGCAGAGGGGGATGTCGGGGCTCTAGGGAGCAGGGAGCAGGTGGGGGAGGGGCTGGGGGCTGGGGGGGGACAGGGCAGGTTGGGGGCAGAGGGGGATGTCGGGGCTCCAGGGAGCAGGTGGGGGAGGGGCTGAAGGGGCCGCACGGGAGCAGACTCGGGCGGGGGGCGGGGCCGGCTGCTTGTGGCGCGCGGAGGCGCGAGGGCGACACGTGACTGAGAACAGCAGAGACTCGCTGGGAGGAAGGAGGAATCCCACAATGCACCGGAGCTGGCAAGAGCCGCATGGAACGGCCCCACTCGGCCCCGCCCTCTGGTGCCTCTGACCTTCTCCTAATGGCGTCCTGAGCGCTGCACTCACTTCCGCTTCCGGCCTCGCCCTGGGTAGAGGAGTTTCAGGGGCGGGGGCGCTGGGGAGGCGAAAGGCCGCCGCAGTGGGCAGGGCCTGTGGCGGCTGGGGGGTGGGGCAGAGCGATCAGGGCTGAGGCCAGGCCCCCGGGCGAGGGGGGTCCAGAGCGGAGCGGGGCGGGGCTGTGGGGGAGGGGGCAGAGAGGGGCGGGGCCGGGGCACAGCGGGACGGGGCAGGGGGCAGAGAGGGGCGCGGCTGGGGGTGGGGCCGGGGCAGAGAAGGGCGGGGCTGGGGGGGCAGAGCGGGGCGGGGCTGGGGGCGGGACGGGACGGGGCGGGGCTGGGGGCGGGGCCGGAGCGGGGCTGGGGGTGGGGCCGGGGCAGGGCAGGGCAGAGCGGGGCAGGGCTGGGGGGGGCAGAGCGGGGCGGGGCTGGGGGCGGGGCTGGGGGCAGAGCGGGGCGGGGCTGGGGGCGGGGATAGGTCAGGGCGGGGCTGGGTGCCCGTTCCCCGCGGAGGTTGGCCTGGCCCCGCGCACCCAGGGGCGCACCGCACCGCCCCACCCAGTTCGGGGGCCCCGGGGCGCTCAGCCGCGGTGCCCGGTCAGGTCTAAGTGGCACTTTCAGCCCCAGGACATCGCCGCCCGGCCCCGGTCCCCCCGCTGCACCCAGGGCCGGTGCGCTCACGGGGGGCGGAGCTTCCGCTTCTCCCGAGACGCTCCCCACGGCCACGGGAGACAGAGCTCGGCCCCCCTCGCGCGCGGATAGTGGCTGGGTCAGTCTGGGCCCACGAGAGCGAGATGTCAAAACTGGGCTTCAGCGCCAAAGGGTTTGACCCGAGCCCCGCTCCAGCCGCAGCTCCGGAGCCAGGACAAGCGAGGGCACGTTGGGGGGGAGGTGTTACAGGTGCTGCCGGCGACCTTTACATCCAAAGCCGTCTGTCCTCATGGGACTGGCCTCTCCTTGCACCCCACACAATGCTCCTGAAACCGGATTAGTAAATGGAACGAATTTCCATTCAGACAGAACCAAGGGCTTAGACCTCAACTGCCTTCAGTGAAGATAACAACTCGTAATTGCTCACCTCAGGGTGGACTGATTTAAATTAAAGCCTTTATAATCAACACGCAGAAAACCTTGCTTTGAATCCTCTATTGGAATTGTGTTTGGCATTCGTACTTCAGTCATTTTCCTAAAGACGGGGTAACTTTCCTTGGTGGGGAACCATCACAATGTCGATTTACGACTAAATATAATCTGGACATGAAATGTGCTGCTTTGTTTGTTTGCTAACCAGGAGGCTACGTCCTTCCTCGGATACGAAATCCTTTCAGCCGGCACCAGCCAAAAACAAGTAGGCAAACATTTGACAGAACAGACAGAGAAACCTCATTGACAGACACCCGCATGGACGCTGTCTATATGCATGTGTGAACCAGCAGGGAGCTCTTACTGAAAAGTTCCCTCTTTAGCTGGGCATCTCCGGGGAATGGTGACTATTTTCTGCTTCCGCTCCGCGATTACAGTCAAAACGTGTGCCTAGGTTACAAAGAAGAGAAGAGCATTTCAGTCATTAAAAACTGAACAGAAAACCTGACCCTGCCAGGGAGAGTAACCCACACATTCACCTGGGATCTTGCTGCCAGGGCACTACAGAATGGAAGTGCTGAGGAGAATAATGCACTCCCCAGAGACTGTCCTGGTCCAACCGTGAAAAGACCTTTGAGTCTTACCTCACCAGAGCCAGACCATAGGAAAGGACCACTTCATGCGGTCTCATGTTGCCAGAGGTATCCAGGGTTTACAGCCAATCAGATCTGCAGTGCAATCCACAGCTAAAGTAGGGTTACCATTCGTCCGGATTTACCCGGACATGTCCTCCTTTTTGTTCTAAAAATAGCGTCCGGGGGGAATTTGTAAAGCACTCACAATGTCCGGGATTTCCCCCTCCCCCGGCAGAGCAGAGCGAGTGGCTGGGAGGGCTGCAGGAAAGTCCCGGGCTGGACTCCGGAGCAGCTTCCTCCTCCCACCACCCCCTCCCTGCATTCTGAGCCGGCAGCAGCTCCTCCTCCTGCAGCCTGGTCCCGCAGCCCTGTGCAGGGCCAGGGACCGGGTTTTGTTGTGCTGGGGAGCTCAGCCATGTGTCCGGCTCGGCTCACACAGAGCCCAACACCCTGTTCTGAGCAGCAGAGTAAAGGGGCCAGGGGGCAGGAAGGTTCTGGAGGTGGCAGTCAAGAAACGGGGGGGGGCTTTTTGGGGGGAGTGGAAAAAGTTTTGGGCAGTCAGGGTACAGGTAGGGGGTAGGGTCCTGGGGGGCAGTTTGGGGGGGTCTTAGGAGGGGGCAGTTAGGGGACAAGGAGTGGGGGGGTGGGGGGGTGGGAGTTTTGGGGGGGAGCTGTCAGGGGGCAGGAGTGGGGAGAGGGATCGGAGCAGTCAGGGGACAAGGAGTGGGGGGGTAGGGGGCTGGGAGTTCTGGGGGGGAGCTGTCAGGGGGCAGGAGTGGGGAGAGGGATCGGAGCAGTCAGGGGACAGGGAGCAGAGGGGTTTAGATGGGTTGGGAGTTCTGGGGGGGGCTGTCAGGGGGTGGGAAGTGGTTGGATGGGGCGTGGGAGTCCCAGGGGTCTGTCTGGGGGTGGGGGTGTGGATAAGGGTTGGGGCAGTCAGGGGACAAGAGGCAAGGAGGCTTAGATAGGGAGTGGAGTCCTGGGGGGCAGTTAGGGGCAGGGGTCCCAGGAGGGGGCAGTCAGGGGACAAGGAACGGGGGGAGGGTTGGGGGTTCTGGGGGGGGCGGGAAGTGGGAGGGGCAGGGGCGGGGCTAGGGCGGGGCTCCTCCTGTCCTCTTTTTTGCTTGTTGAAATATGGTAACCCTAGCTAAAGGCATTCTGTGTCCAGGCCTATGTAAGCGGGGGAATGGTCCCGCTATCGTGGGGACCTTTCCTGGCTCATACACTACCCCCGTGGAATTGGCTGGCGAAAGGATCTGAGTCCTTACTCCCACTCCCTTCACCCAGAGGCCCGCCTGACTCCAGGACACCCCTTCTACTCTCGTGTGGCAGAGTCCTCGTAACCCAGACAAGGCTGGGCCCAGGATTCCTGGGGCTCGACCCTCAGTCTGGTTGTTGTACTTAGGACAGGGCTCGGGTGTCTCCATTCCGGGGTACTCTCTCTGCTCCGGACGCTTCCCTGACCCACTGATCATCGCATATAGTTCAAAGCAAACACAAGTTATTAAACAGCAAGTTATGAAAAATAAGGAGAAACTGGGGAAGGTGAAAGGAAAAGCCGTCACCCCGCTCTGTGGCACGGGGAACCCCAAACAGCTGTGGCTGGAACGCAGGGCAGTTCACAGTCTGCTCCTCACACGTCCCAGGCCGCTGGCCAGGCCCTCGCTGTGCTGCAGGGACGCCGCGGGTCGGACACTCGCTCTGGCGGTGGCCACACGCCCTCAGGGTCTAGGTGGCAGGGCCCCTCCCCCCCGCAGGGGTTACAATACCCCTCCCAGTGCGGCCTGCAAGGCCTCCAGACTGTTGGGGTCTCCCTGTGCTGGGCCCGCTGCCCAGGGACCCCCTCACTCTGCCCAGCTGCTCCCCACACCTGGCTCCAGAGGGCTCCAGCCCCAGCCCCACTCTGCCCCCACACGGCTGCTGCTGCTCTGCCCCCCACGCGGCCCCCTGGGCTGCTCCTCTCCCCTCAGCTCAGCCCTGCTCAGGCAGCTCCAGCTCACATGGAGACGGGACCCCCGGCCTCCTGACTGCCCCAACGCCCACAGTCACACTCCCCTCCACTGCCCCCACAAACTTCCCCCCACCCCCACACTCCCCTCCACTGCCCCCACAAACTTCCACCCACACACTCACCTCCACTGCCCCCACAAACTTCCCCCCACCCCCACACTCCCCTCCACTGCCCCCACAAACTTCCACCCACCCCCACACTCCCCTCCACTGCCCCCACAAACTTCCCCCCACCCACACACTCACCTCCACTGCCCCCACAAACTTCCACCCACGCCCACCCCACCCACACACTCACCTCCACTGCCCCCACAAACTTCCACCCACCCACACACTCACGTCCACTGCCCCCACAGACACCCCCACCCACACACTCACCTCCACTGCCCCCACAAACTTCCACCCACACCCCCCTACCCACACATTCATCTCCACTGCCCCCACAAACTTCCACTCACGCCCACCCCACTCACAAACTCACCTCCACTGCTCCCACAAACTTCCACTCACCTCTACCCACACACTCACGTCCACTGCCCCCACAGACACCCCCACCCACACACTCACCTCCACTGCCCCCCACAAACTTCCACCCACACCCCCCTACCCACACATTCATCTCCACTGCCCCCACAAACTTCCACTCACGCCCACCCCACGCACACACTCACCTCCACTGCTCCCACAAACTTCCACCCACACCCACCCACTCACCTCCACTGCCCCCACAAACTTCCACCCACACCCCCCCACACACACTCACCTCCACTGCCCCCACAAACTTCCACCCACGCCCACCCCACCCACACTCTCCCCTCCACTGCCCCCACAAACTTCCACCCACCCTCACCCACACACTCACCTCCACTGCCCCCCCAAACTTCCACCCACGCCCACCCCACCCACACACTCACCTCCACTGCACCCCACAAACTTCCACCCACACCCCCCTACCCACACATTCACCTAAACTTCCACTCACGCCCACCCCACGCACACACTCACCTCCACTGCTCCCACAAACTTCCACTCACCTCCACCCACTCACCTCCACTGCCCCCACAAACTTCCACCCACATACTCACTTCCACCCACACACTCACCTCCACTGCCCCCACAAACTTCCACCCACCCCCACTCACACACTCACCTCCGCTGCCCCCACAAACTTCCACCCACACACTCCCCCAATACACACACTCACTTCCACTTCCCCCACAAACTTCCACACACACACACACACCCAACTCACACTCACCTCCACTGCCCCCACAAACTTCCACCCCCATCCCCACGCTCACCTCCACTGCGCCCCATAAACTTCCACACACTCACACTCCTCCCCCACTTCCCAACACACCCATACATACTCTCCCCCAACACACACACACACACACAGACACACACACACACACTCACTCCCCCACAACCTCCCTCCCCCCCACACACACTGCTGTGGACTGTAGTGTCACTATAGAGACTAACAATTTATTAGAGCATAAACTTTCGTGGGCTACTGCCCACTTCTTCGGATGCATATAGAGTGGCACATATATTGAGGAGATATATAGACACACATACAGAGAGCATGAACAGGTGGGAGTTGTCTTACCAACTCTGAGAGGCCATTTTTTTTCTCTACTTAATTGGCCTCTCAGAGTTGTAAGACAACTCCCACCCTGTTCATGGTCTCTGTATGTGTGTCTATATATCTCCTCAATATATGTGCCACTCTATATGCATCCGAAGAAGTGGGCAGTAGCCCACGAAAGCTTATGCTCTAATAAATCAGTTAGTCTCTAAGGTGCCACAAGTACTCCTGTTCTTTTGCGGATACAGACTAACACGGCTGCTACTCTGAAACCTGTAGTGTCACTGTTCAGCAATATGAGTTGGTCGTGTTACCGATGGCTACTTTAAAAGGTGAGTTAAAAGTGTCACTTTACCGTACACTGTGCATCTGCAGGAAGTTTTGTTTAAATTGTAGGATTCTTTTAGTAATAAAATCAGTTTCTCCCCTTGCAAGACACTCTGAACATTTGTGTGCATTTATAGTAAAGCTACTTAACTGTGGTTAGTGTATCAAACAATCGTGATTAATACAAAAACCAGAAAGACGGAATTAATTTTAAGAAATGGAAAGGACAAAACTCAGAAAATACTAAATTGGAACTCCCCAATAATAAAAGAGATTTCATAGGGCCCTACATAGGTGTTTACCATCTTCCGAAACAAGTCCCGGGGGTGGGGATGGGCTCAGGGCTCCAGGCTTGATCGACGGAGGGGAGCTCTGGGTTTGGGACTCTGGTCTCCCACAACTGGGTAGAGACTCCAGGATCCGGGCTATAGCACCCAGGGGGGAGGGGGGAGGGAGGACTCTGGCTTGTGGTCCAGGCTCAAGCCAGCAAGAGAGATGAAGGGAAGAGCCCTGGTCTTTGGCTGCCATGGTGGGGGGATCAGGGCTCCAAGCTTCAGCTGCTGGGAGGCGGAGGGGAGTGGGGGTCTGGGCTCTGCGACTCATCCACAGGAGGGCAGGGAGGGAGGTTGGGGCTCTGGACTTCAGCCACAAGAGGGGTGAGGGGGTCAGTGCTCTGGGCTTCAGCCACTGGGGTGACAGCCCCTCCCCCAATGCACTGGCCCCCAGACCCTCTCACCTGCTCCACCAGAGCGAAACCCAGTCCAGCGCGTCCCGCTGCAGCTCGCAGACCCCTCAATACAGCCCCCACCATGACCTGGTCCTGCTCGGAGCAACTGTCAGGCTCCTTGAATTCAAGCTTGTAAACTACTCTGTAACTCCACAGGTACAATGTGATATATTCTGTACATGCAAAGTATCAGTCCTTTGTGCATCCCCTCCCAGAAATCAGTATTCCTAGAGATTTTGGCTGAGTCTCTCAGTGTTGCTAATGGTACCAGCCTCTGTCTGTATGTCTATGTGTGTGTGTGTGTATGCATAAGTTTATTGTGATGTTATGTGTGACAAGAGCAAAGACGTTCTGGTTCAGCATTCTTGCCCTGCCTTCAGTCTGCCAACTTGCTTGGTTGACAACGGCTAGTGAACCCAGGAGGTGATAGATGCGTACTATCCATCTGTCAACAACTTCTTGAATCAGCTATTTCCACAGGTTTTCGAAAGAAGATGAGATTTTACAAAAGGTAATTCCCAGATTCTTTTCTGCTCCTTAGATCACACATGACAGGCTGGTGCCTCCTTCATAGATTCATAGATTCTAGGACTGGAAGGGACCTCGAGAGGTCATTGAATCCAGTCCCCTGCCCTCATGGCAGGACCAAATACTGTCTAGACCATCCGGATAGATATTTATCTAACCTACTCTTAAATATCTCCAGAGATGGAGATTCCACAACCTCCCTAGGCAGTTTATTCCAGTCTTTACTGAACAAGTTTTCTCTCTCCTCCTTATGACACCCTTTTAGATACCTGAAAACTGCTATCATGTCCTCTCTCAGTCTTCTCTTTTCCAAACTAAACAAATCCAATTCTTTCAGCTTTCCTTCATAGGTCATGTTCTCAAGACCTTTAATCATTCTTGTTGCTCTTCTCTGGACCCTCTCCAATTTCTCCACATCTTCCTTGAAATGTGGTGTCCAGAACTGGACACAATACTCCAGTTGAGACCTAACCAGAGCAGAGTAGAGCGGAAGAATGACTTATCATGTCTTACTCACAACACACCTGTTAATGCATCCCAGAATCATGTTTGCTTTTTTCGCAACAGCATCACACTGTTGACTCATATTTAGCTTGTGGTCCACTATAACGCCTAGATCCCTTTCTGCCGTACTCCTTCCTAGACAGTCTCTTTCCATTCTGTATGTGTGAAACTGATTGTTCCTTCCTAAGTGGAGCACTTTGCATTTGTCTTTGTTAAACTTCATCCTGTTTACCTCAGACCATTTCTCCAATTTGTCCAGATCATTTTGAATTATGATCCTATCCTCCAAAGCAGTTGCAATCCCTCCCAGTTTGGTATCATCTGCAAATTCAATAAATGTACTTTGTATGCCAATATCTAAGTCGTCGATGAAGATATTGAACAGAGCCGGTCCCAAAACAGATCCCTGCGGAACCCCACTTGTTATACCTTTCCAGCAGGATTGGGAACCATTAATAACTACTCTCTGAGTACTGTTATCCAGACAGTTACACACCCACCTTATAGTAGCCCCATCTAAGTTGTATTTGCCTAGTTTATCGATAAGAATATCATGCGAGACCCTATCAAATGCCTTACTGAAGTCTAGGTATACCACATCCACCGCTTCTCCCTTATCCACAAGACTCGTTATCCTATCAAAGAAAGCTATCAGATTGGTTTGACATGATTTGTTCTTTACAAATCCATGCTGGCTATTCCCTATCACATTACCACCTTCCAAGTGTTTGCAGATGATTTCCTTGATTACTTGATCTTCCCTGGCACAGAAGTTAAACTAACTGGTCTGTAATTTCCTGGGCTGTTTTTATTTCCCTTTTTATAGATGGGCACTATATTTGCCCTTTTCCAGTCCTCTGGAATCTCTCCTGTCTCCCATGATTTTCCAAAGAGAATAGCTAGAGGCTCAGATACCTCCTCTATTAGCTCCTTGAGTATTCTAGGATGCATTTCATCAGGCCCTGGTGACTTGCAGGCATCTAACTTTTCTAAGTGATTTTGAACTTGTTCTTTTTTTATTTTATCTTCTAAACCTACCCCCTTCCCATTAGCATTCACTATGTTAGTCATTCCTTCAGACTTCTCGGTGAAGACCAAAACAAAGAAGTCATTAAGCATCTCTGCCATTTCCAAGTTTCCTGTTACTGTTTCTCCCTCCTCACTGAGCAGTGGGCCTACCCTGTCCTTGGTCTTCCTCTTGCTTCTAATGTATTGTGGAAGCAGAGAAAGAAGGACAGGAAGGGGATTGCAATGCCTGATAGTTTATTAGCAAGAGTTAGGCTAACTGTAACCCTAACTA
Source organism: Chrysemys picta bellii (assembly GCF_011386835.1). NCBI lineage: Eukaryota > Metazoa > Chordata > Testudines > Emydidae > Chrysemys > Chrysemys picta. The sequence continues at coordinate 15,756,323 of NC_088807.1, read as the reverse complement.
TAACCTTTGTAAGTACTCTCACACTTATTATCAAACTGTCTGTACTGGGCTAGCTTGATTATCACTTCAAAAGTTTTTTTTCTCTTAATTAATTGGCCTCTCAGAGTTGGTAAGACAACTCCCACCTGTTTATGCTCTCTGTATGTGTGTATATATATCTCCTCAATATATGTTCCATTCTATATGCATCCGAAGAAGTGGGCTGTAGTCCACGAAAGCTTATGCTCTAATAAATTTGTTAGTCTCTAAGGTGCCACAAGTACTCCTGTTCTTCTTGTAACCCTAATAACGCGAGATTTGTAGAAGCGAGGATTGTGTGAGGTGAGTGGGCAAGAACTTTGTGAGAAGTTGTTGCAACCTTGTGTAGATAATGTGTAGATAATATTGTATGTTGACTAGAGTCTAAACAAGTGAGGAAAATAAGATATCAGGATGACCTATGTATAAACAAAATGCAGCTGTTGCTCATTATTGTCTGTAACAAAAGGTATAAATGCTTGCTGTAATTGTTTACCTGGGAGAGACCTGCCTAGGAGGGGGAGACCCTATGTCCTAGTGCACTCTCTCCCTCTATGCAATTGATAGAGAGAGAATAAAGTATCTGACTTTGCTGTACCCAACCAAAGAGTAAAATCATTTTTTATATGATTCCTTTTATTTTTTAGATCATGTGAGATCTCGTGGTTAAGCCAAGGAGGTCTTTTGCCACATTTCCTATCTTTCCTACTCAGCGGAATAGCTTGCTTTTGGGCCCTTAATAGTGTCCCTTTGAAAAACTGCCAACTCTCCTCAGTTGTTTTTCCCCTCAATTTTGATTCCCTTGGGACCTTACCTATCAGCTCTCTGAGCTTACCAAAATCCGCCTTCCTGAAATCCATTGTCTCTATTTTGCTGTACTCCCTTCTACCCTTCCTTAGAACTGTGAACTCTGATTTCATGACCCTCCCCGTCTACAACAACCCTCCCCAGCAGCTCCCCCAAAATCCCCTTCCTGAGCTGGATCCACCACAGCCATTTCCCTTCCCCGGCCCCTAGGAAGATGGGACGGTCTGGAGCAAAACGGGGTCATTATTCTGCAGCCTGTCAGGGCAAGAAGGGAAGTTCATG
>NC_088807.1:15721610-15754716 GCF_011386835.1 Chrysemys picta bellii | reverse complement strand
CTTGCCCCTGGCCAGCCCCTCGCTCTGGGGATCAACCCCCCTCGTGCCATGCCCCATTCCCCCATGGGAGCCCACAACGCTGTTTGGCGCCGGCCCTACAAAAGGTTAATCGGGCCCTGTCCACACCTCCTTGTGCTGGGCAGTGCACGGACAATCGGAGGGACAGCGGGATGATGTGGAGATCGATGAGTGTGTGAGGCAGGCAGATGGATGCGGGGGTGTGGCATACAGTGGGGGCTGGCCCTGTCATCTGCTGCCCCATCTGACTCTCGCAGGCAGCACTCAACAGAGAGTGGCTCTGTAGCGTTACACTGGTGCCTACATCCAGTGCGTACACCTGGGCGTAATGTGCTCCTGGAGAGCTCGGGCAGGGACAAGCGTGGGGCTCACGGCTGCTGAACCAGCTACTCCAGAGATTGCCACAGATCTCAGCCCCCCTTGGGCAGCAAGACCCTGGCCGGGGGTTCCTTGTCCCTCCTCGCAGCCAAAGCAGCCTGCTCAGCACAGAGACCGAGGTCACCTGCCCCCGCCCAGCCTGGCTGGAGCTGCTCCAGCCCCGAATTGGTGGTATCCAGCCTGGCTGGAGTTGGTTTGATGTCCTAGCGGAGTCCGTTCCCCACTGTGATTAGTTGCTCTTTCTCTGCTTCCCCATAGCCCCTCCCCAGAGTCTGTCACTGCTTGACCTAAAAGCTTCTTCCCCTTTGGGTCTGTGTGTTCTGGGGTCTCTGCTGGCAGCAGGGACACTGCTCTGGCTTTGGGCAGGTGCTCGGCAAGGTAGGGTTGGAACTTAGAGCTTTCTTCAGCAGAAATTTTAGTAAAATTAGCCTTTGCCTCATTTCTGAAAGTGCAGAATAACATCCAGGCACCCCCCTGCTCACCGGGGGTATGTGTGGGTAGGTGTCAGGGTGCAGTGCCCCCTGCTGCCCAGATGGGATAGTGCCATATGTGTATCTCCCCCCCAACACTGTGATAGTGATCCCTGCTGGCCAGGCACGGGAGTGCCCTGTCAGTGCCTTCTTGTTGGAACAGTGACCCCTGGTGGCCAGGTGCGGCAATGCCTGGCATGTATTCCCCCTATTGTTGCTGCAGCGACCCCTGCTGGCCACGGATGGCAGTTGCCTATGTGACCCCACCACTACCATTGCGCCTTTGACGGTTGGTGGCTGGGTGAGGCAGGGCCCTGTATGTATATCAGCCATTGGGGCAGGGCCCTCTGCGTATCCCACACTGATCTCAGTGAAGCGTGTTGCCCAGGCGGGGCCATCCCCTGTGTGTATTTACACACCCCAGCCCCTGCACTGGGGCAGTGGCCACTGGTAGCCAGAGGAGTCGGTGCCCTAGGTATGTTCTTCACTTCCCCCAAGGGGGCAGGGGCCTGGGTGTCAGGCAGTGCCTGTGTATCTTCCAACCCCATTGTGGCCGTGAGCCCTGCTCCTGGTGTGCGTCACTCCCCACTAGGGATGTGCCCTGTTGGCCACGTGGGGCAGTGCCCTGTTTGTAGCCCCCCCTCACCCTCTGTGCCAGGTATGGCAGGCACTGATCCCTGCATCCCCGTGGGATGTGTATCACCCAACTGGGGCAGTGCCCTGTGTGTGTGTGTGTGTGTGTGTCCCCTATTTGGGTAGTGACCCCGGGGGCTACGTGAGGCAGTGGCCTTTGATTTCCTCTTCTCTCCACACACACATCCCCCTCCCTCTCTCTCTCTGTCTGACACAGTGCCCCCTGTTGGCCAGTTGGGGCACTACCCGATGTGTATCTCTAGTGATTGGAGCAGTGACCTCCTGGTGGTGGCCTGGTGTGGCAGTGCCCTATTGGTATCTCCCTCCCCCCCACACACACACACCATTGTGGTAGTGGCCACTTCAGGCAGTGGCCTGTTTCATTCCCCTACCACCACCATTGCAGCAGTGACCCCCGGTGGCCAGGTGCAGCAGTGCCCTGCGTGTATCCCCCAACCAGTGCCCAGTCTGTGACCTCTGGTAGGCACGTGGGGCAGTGGCCTGTGTGTACCATCTCCACTAGAGCAGTGACCGCTGGTGTCTTGGTGCTAAGATGCAGCCACCTCTGGGTTACACAGTGGGGCTGTTTATAGGCCAGTGGGGACAGGCCCCCTCTGTTCCAGGAGGTAGGGAACAGCTGGGACTCAGGGCTGAGCGCTCCACCTTGTATGTACGTGTGATGCTGTTAAGGCTGCTTCCCCACTTTGAACTTTAGGGTACAAATGTGGGGGCCTGCATGAAGACTTCTAAGCTTAACTACCAGCTTAGATCTGGTCCGCTGCCACCATTCCCAAATGGATTCCCTTCCCTGGGAAGCCTTGAGAAACTCTTCACCAATTCCCTGGTGAATACAGATCCAAACCCCTTGGATCTTAAAGCAGGGAGAAATGAACCATTCCCCGTCCTTCTCCCACCAACTCCTGGTGAATACAGTTTCAACCCCCCTGAGATCTTAAAACAAGGAGAAATTAACCATCCCCCCTCCTTCCTTTCACCAACCCCTGGTGAATACAGATTCAACCCCCCTGAGATCTTAAAACAAGGAGAAATTAACCATCCCCCCCCCCCTTCCTTTCACCAACTTCTGGTGAATACAGATTAACCCCCCCTGGGATCTTAAAACAAGGAGAAATTAACCCCCCCACCCTTCCTTTCACCAACTTCTGGTGAATACAGATCCAACCCCCTTGGATTTAAAAACAAGGAAAAATCAATCAGGTTCTTAAAAAGAAGGCTTTTAATTAAAGTAAAAGGTAAAAATTATTTCTGTAAAATTAGTATGGAAAAATACTTTACAGGGTAATCAAACTTAAAGAGCTCAGAGGACCTTCCTCTAGCCTCAGGTTCAAAGTACAGCAAACAAAGATAAACACTCTAGTAAAAGGTACATTTACAAGTTGAGAAAACAAAGGAAAACTAACACGCCTTGCCTGGCTATTTACTTACAAATTTGAAATAGGAGAGACTTGTTTAGAAAGATGTGGAGAACCTGGATTGATGTCTGGTCCCTCTCAGTCCCAAGAGCGAACAACAACCCAAACAAAGAGCACAAACAAAAGCCTTCCCCTCACCAAGATTTGGAAGTATCTTGTCCCCTTATTGGTTCTTTGGGTCAGATGCCAGCCAGGTTACCTGACCTTCTTAACCCTTTACAGGGAAAAGGATTTTGGAGTCTCTGGCCAGGAGGGATTTTATAGTACTGTAAACAGGACAGCTGTTACCCTTCCCTTTATAGTTATGACAGACGCGCTGAGCACCTTTCCCCGACGTGAAGAAGACCCTGTGTGGCTCCAAAGCTGGTCCAGTAACAGGTATCACCTCACTTGCCTTGTCTCCCTGTCTTCCATTCTGCAAGTGTCCAACTTCCCCTTCGCTGCTGTTCTCTAACACCCCCAGGCAACACCCCCAGGTCCCTTCACCTGCCAAACCTCCCCTGGACCCTGAACCCGACCCCAACCCTGGGGGGGCTCCCCACCTGCAAACCCTATGGAGCCTGGGGGGCCTGCTCCGAGGAGGGGAGGGGAAACCTGGGGCCACAAACTCAGTCACGGGGTTGAGGCTGCCCCTGCAAGGAGAAGTGGGGTGGGAGGGGAGAGAAGAGTGAAGCAATGCATGCTGAGAGATAGAATCGTAGAACTGGAAGGGACCTCGAGAGGTCTCTAGTCCAGTCCCCTGCACTCAAGGCAGGACGAAGTATTATCTAGACCAGCCCTGACAGGTGTTTGTCCAACCCGCTCTTCAACCTCCCCAAGGATGGAGATTCCACAATCTCCTTAGGCAATTTATTCCAGAGTTGAACCATCCTGACAGTTAGGAAGTTTTTCCTAATGTCCAACCTAAACCTCCCTTGCTGCAGTTTAAGCCCCTTGATTCTTGTCCTATCCTCAAAGGTTAAGAAAAACAATTCTTCTCCCTCCTCCTTGTAACAACCTTTTAGGTACTTGAAAACTGTTGTTATGTCGCCTCTCAGTCTTCTCTTCTCCAGACTAAACAAACCCAGTTTTTTCAATCTTCCCTCAAAACTCATGTTTTCTAGACCTTTAATCATTTTTGTTGCTCTTCTCTGGACTTTCGCCAATTTGTCCACATCTTTCCTGCAATGTGGAGCCCAGAACTGGATACAATGCTCCAGTTGACACGTAATCAGCGCAGAGTAGAGCGGAAGAATTACTTCTCGTGTCTTGCTTACAATACTCCTGCTAATACATCCCAGACTGATGTTCGCTTTTTTTGCAACAGCGTTACACTGTTAACTCATATTTAGCTTGTGATCCACTATGACCCCCCGAGATCCCTTTCCGCAGTACTCCTTCCTAGGCAGTCAGTTCCCATTCTGTATGTGTGCAACTGATTGATTGTTCCTTCCTAAGTGGAGCACTTTGCATTTGTCCTTATTGAATTCCATCCTGTTTACTTCAGACCATTTCTCCAGTTTGTCCAGATCATTTTGAAGTTTAATCTTATCCTCCAAAGCACTTGCAACCCCTCCCAGCTTGGTATCGTCCGCAAGCTTTATAAGTGCACTCTCTATGCCATGATCTACATCGTTGATGAAGATATTGATGTAGCGTCTCAGCAGGGCTCTATCTCCCCTCAGCCACGCCGGGCCCCGTGACACCATGGGAGATGTGGTGTCTCCTGCCTCCATCTCCCATCAGCCACTGTGAGGGCCATGGCACCATGGGAGTGGTTGTCTCTCCAGCCTCCATGTCCTGTCAGCCACTGCAAGGCCCGGCCCAGACTTCCCATTTCCGGTGCGAGTCCGGAAGCAGAAGTTGCCATGAGTTGGTGCCGGGAAGGGTGGTGCTGTTGTCAGGAGAAAGCAGGAGGAGTAGGTGGGGTCCGTGCTACCGTGGGGAGGTGCCGCCCTTGCTGTGAAAGGGCCCAGCCGTTATGGGCGATGTCGTCGCCCTGCCCTGCCACGCTCTGCACCAGCCCCTGCCTGTCACGGGAGGTGCAGGCTCCAGCCTGCAGAGCTGCAGCAGGGAACTTTGGATGTGAGATTGAAATGGAGTTTTAGTGCCATTATTTTTTTATTTCAAAATAGAACAAAACAAACCTAATTTATCTCAAACCTACAAACAGGATTTTACAAACCATGAGTGTGGTTTAGGTCCTTAAAACCTTACATAATTACACACAAATATTTACACACGCAAATTCTTTTTTGCCTAATATCCCTTGCACTGCTCTAATTATTTTTTATAATACTGTACCCTGATTACGTTCCCATTTTGTATAATCGAACGCAGTCAAGTTAACTTCCAGTAGAAACCCCATATATATAGTGATTTTGATTACAAACATTTCTGTGGGGAAAATCAGCAGGGAAATCATCCGGCCCGAGCATCATGAGATTTTCCCAGGGCCCCCCAAGTTGCCCGAGGCCCCTGGGCATGGGCCCCCTGTGCGTTAATCCACCACTGCAATGGCTGCGGAGCTCAGGATTCCGCTTCCCAGAATGCCCAGAATGCCGGGCGGGGACGGAACACGCGGGAAGCCAGCGCTCGGAGACAAAGGGCTCGGTTTACATTCGGTTGTTGGCTGTTGCTGGAGTGGAGCGGAGGGAGACGCAGCACAGCCTGGAGGTGCCCACTGAGACTGAAGACCTGGTAAGGATCCCCACGTGTGCTTGTTTTCCTTGTGAATTTCAAGCCGGCCAAGGAGTACAGGGCGGCATCAGCCCCTAGAGAACTGATACTCAACTCCCATTCTGCTGCGCAGGGGCTGGGAGGGAGCTGGTTGTGGGGGGGTCGGGCCCCTTGTAAATGCTGTTATTGTTGATGGGTTATTAGTCTAGTTGCTCCTGTTCTTTCCTTAGCCCCAGGCCTTTCTTCCCTCTGCCCAATAAGCTCCCTCACTTGTTGTGTTGTTCCTGGGGGGATTGTGATAGATTTGTACCCCTTGTGCCTGGACGACGATCCTCGTCTGTTATTGGGCACTAAACACTTCCCCAGGGCACAGCAGCCCTTGTGACTCAGGCGCTAGGAGGGGCCCCTTGGGGTGGAGTCTGCAGGTGCCAAGAGAGTCCTGCGCTTCGGAGGGAAGAATCCCAGCACCGCTACAGGCTGGGGACCGACTGGCTAAGCAGCAGTTCTGCAGAAAAGGACCTGGGGATTACAGTGGATGAGAAGCTGGATATGCGTCAGCAGTGTGCTCTTGTTGCCAAGAAGGCTAACGGCATATTGGGCTGCATTAGTAGGAGCATTGCCAGCAGCTCGAGGGACGTGATCATTCCCCTTTCTTCGACGTTGGTGAGGCCACATCTGGAGTATTGCATCCAGTTTTGGACCCCCCCCCCCACTACAGAAAGGATGTGGGCACATTGGAGAGAGCCCAGTGGAGGGCAATGAAAATGATCAGGGGGCCAGAGCACATGATTTATGAGGAGAGGCTGAAGGAACTGGGCTTATTTAGTCTGCAGAGGAGAAAAATGAGGGGGGATTTGATAGCAGCCTTCAACTACCTGAAGGGGGGTTCCAAAGAGGATGGAGCTCGGCTGTTCTCAGTGGTGGTAGATGACAGAGCAAGAAGCAATGGTCTCAAGTTGCAGTGGGGGAGGTCTCAGTTGGATATTAGGAAACACTATTTCACTAGGAGGGTGGTGAAGCACTGGACTGGGTTCTCTAGGGAGGTGGTGGAATCTCTTTCCGTAGAGGTTTTTAAGGCCTGGCTTGACAAAGCCCTGGCTGGGATGATTTAGGTCCCTTCCAACCCTAATATTCTATGATTCTAAGGACCCAGGTTCCATCCCCCTGAGGGAAGAAACTCCACTGAGCAGCAGGCAACAGGGCAAAGCCTTGAGCCAGGCCTCAGGGCAGGGATTGCAGGGCTTTGGCTTCTCTTTCTGGCTCTGCCACTGCCCTGCTGTGGGGCCCTGGGCAGGTCACTTCCCGTCTCTGTACCTCAGTTTCCCTGTCTGTCCAGTGAAGGGATAGACACTTCTCAAACTCAGTTTGAGCAGTAGTGAGTCTGGATCAGACAATGAATGTTAAACCCTCTGAGCTCAGAAGGACAGTGAGTGGGTGTTTGGGAAAGAACTCCTACTGATTTCCTGTTGGGCTCCATCCAAAGCCAATAACTAGGGCTGTCAATTGTAATTTCAATGTATTATCCATAGTTTTGTGGATTTTTTTATAGTTTAAAATATATTGATTTCAGTTACAACAGAGACTACAAAAACAACGAGGAGTCCTTGTGGCACCTTAGAGACTAACACATTTATTTGGAATAAGCTTCCGTGGGCTAAAACCCAAATAAATGTGTTAGTCTCTAAGGTGCCACAAGGACTCCTTGTTGTTTTTGCGGATACAGACTAACACGGCTACCCCTCTGAAACAGAATACAAAGTGTACAGTGCTCAACATATATTATTATTTTTGATTACAAATATTTACACCGTAAAAAAGATAAAAGAAATAGTATTTTTCGATTCACCTCATACAAGTACCTCAGTGCAATCTCTTTATAGTGAAAGCGCAACTTACAAATGTAGACATTTTTTTTAAGATAACTGCACTCGTAAACAAACCAATGTAAAACTTTAGAGCCCACGAGTCCACTCAGTCCTACTTCTTGTTCAGGACCAACAAGTTTGTTTACATTTCCAGGAGATAATGCTGCCCACTTCTTATTGACAATATCACCTGACAGTAAGAACAGGCATTTGCATGGCACTAGTGTAGCGGGCGTTGCAAGGAATTTATGTGCCAGTTATGCTAAACATTTGTATGCCCCTTCATGCTTCAATTTCTAGATTGCACTATTGGTGTTTTTACAGTGCAAATAATAATAATACAGGTGCCCCTCCCCCCATCACCATGCTCCACTGCTGCTCCCACCTCCTGGCCGCCGCCCCCACCAAGCTGCCTGCCCACTGTGTGCTGTGCAGAGCGGGGGTAGGAGTGGGGGGCTGATGTCAGGGTGTCCTCGATCTGGTAGCTGCTGAGCTGGGGTTGAGGAACGGGGGCACCTGTCTGCTGTTGCCATTGGCTCAGGAGTGAAGCCTGGACACTTGGGTTCCCTGCCTTCTCAGGCCGGGGAGGGGGTGTGGCCTGGGGCTACAGGAGGACGATGCTTGTCCAGACTGACTACAGGTCTCTGTCACTGACCCCATTGCTCTAAGGGATGAGATTCCCTGGGGGTCCCAACATCGGGGGAGCTTCGGGAGCAGCCTGCAGGGAGAGCCCTGCCAGTGTGTGCAGAGCCCAGTCCAGGTGCCCCCGGGGAGTGTGGGTAGGAGAGGGAGTCGCCCCAGCTGGGGGGCAGACAGGCCCAGTGGCGAGAAGCTGCGTTGCCCCAGACTCACGGCTGCTCCCTGCTCAGTTCCAGGATGGACGTACTGAGGAGGATTTTCAGGAGAAAGGCTCCGCAGGTGGCCCTGGAGCCAGAGGGGGGCAGCTGCCAGCATCCCCAGACAGAGAGCCGCCCCTCCATCCCCATGGCATGGGAAGCAGCTCCTGGCCACCCCAGGAGATGGACCTGCTCGGCCTTGCTCACCAGGAGGAAACCAGCTCCCAGGGCTGGTGCCGAGCGGAGAGAGACGACATCCAGGCCGAGATGGAGGTGGCCCACGTTCAGTCTGGGCAGGCAGGACACAGCCCATGGGAGGAACCAGGCAAGGCAGCTCTGGGTTTGCTTCTGCTGGAAGGCCAGCCCTCAGCCCAGCCGCGTGGGCCAGCAGGAGGCATCCCCAGGGCAGGAGCTGGGGGATCGCTGCCCCAGCAGCTCACCTGGTGCCGGAGGGGAGAGCAGCCGCTCCCTGGAGGCTCCCTGCAACACGGAGGCCGAGTGCTCCTCCACTGCAGGTGAGGAGACTCCCTGGGCATGGGGAGGAGCAAGGGGCCATTAACACCCAGTCACTCTGTCAGAGTCATTGGGGGGATCCCAGCCCAGGGGTCTGGCCTGAGCCACGTGAGCCCAATGAAATCAGCGGGAGTCACAGAGCCACCCCCTGCAGTGGGGCATGGGGGGAGCTGCTGGGAAGTGGGTCCCTGATGCTTTGGGGCAATTCCCAGGAAGGATGGGACAGTGAAGGGCCCCATCTGTCATGGAGCCATAGGGCTGAGGGTCTCTGGGAGGGGTAGTGTGGGGATCTCTCTGCCATGGGGCCCTGGGGCTGAGAGGTCTGTGGGAGGGGCAGTGGGGGATCTCTCTGCCATGGGGCCCTGGGGCTGAGAGGTCTGTGGGAGGGGCAGTGTGGGGATCTCTCTGCCATGGGGCCCTGGGGCTGAGAGGTCTGTGGGAGGGGCAGTGTGGGGATCTCTCTGCCATGGGGCCCTGGGACTGAGAGGTCTGTGGGAGGGGCAGTGTGGGGATTTCTCTGCCTTTGGGTGCTTACATGGGAGGGGGAAACATTAAATCTTCTCTCCCTATCCCTTCACACCCCTGTCCTTCCTCTTCCCTCCTCCCCAGCAAGAGTCACCCTCTGCCCTTGTCTCTCTGACGCAGAGATCCCCACGGACCAGTCAGAGAAGAAGGACCTTGCCCCTGAGGAAAAGGCAGAGGAGGATGAAGATCGGGTCACAGAAGGAGAGGAAGAGGAGGAAGACCTAGAGACAGAGGAGGAGGAGAAGCAGGAAGAGGAAGTCCTGACCACAGAAAAAGAGGAGGAGGTGGAGGACCTAGCCATAAAAGAGGGGGAGGACATGACCACAGAGGAGGAGGAAGACCTGGACACAGTGGAGGAGGAGGAGGAGAACCTGTCTGCAGAATAAGAAGAGGAGGAGGAGGAGAACCTGTCTGCAGAAGAGAAAGAAGAGGAGGAGGAGAACCTGTCTGCAGAGGAGGTGGAGAATTTGTCAGCAGAAGAGGAGGAGGAGGAGCTCTCCATAGACGAGGAGGAGGACTTGACCACAGAGAAGGAGGAGGAAGAAGAAGGTAAAGGAAGAGGAAGAGAAGGACGTGGCCCTGGTGGAGGAACATCTGATCATGGAGCAAAAGGAAGAAGAGAAGGATCTGGCCATGGAGCAGGAAGAGGAGCACCTGCCTGTGGAGGAAGAGGAGAAGGCCCAGGCCACAGAGGAGGACAAGGAGGACCTGGACCAGGAGGAGGAGAAGGAAGAGGACCCAGTAATGGAGGATGACGAGGATGTGGCCATGCAGGAGAAAGAAGAGAAGGAAGAGGAGGTACTGGCTATGGAGGAAAAGGAAGTGGAAGAGGATTAGGACTTGGCCACGGAGAAGGAGCAGGAGGAAGAGGACCTGGCCACAGAGGAGGAGGAGGAGGATGTGGCCATGCAGGGAGAAGAAGAAGAGGCAGAAGAGGAGGTAGAGGACCTGGCTGTAGACTAGGAGGACCCAGGAATGGAGGAGGAGGAGGATGTGCTGATGCAGGGGGAAGAAGAAGAGGAGGGGGAGGACCTGGCCATAGGAATGGAGCACGTGGTCATAGACAAGAAAGCGGAAGAGGATGACTTGGATGAGGAGGAGGAGGAGGAGGAGGGCAAGGCCAAGTCCTCTTCCACCTCCATGGCCAGGTCCCCCTTGCCCAGATGTGTAAATAGGGCAGTAATGAGCAGGAGCAGGGGGGGATCTTACCTCTCTCTATAGCATTGGTAAGAGAGATAATGGAATAGTGACAGGCATTTCTCGTGTCCGTGTTTTAAAGGATGGTGTTAAATTGGAGAGGGTGCAGAAAAGAGTCACACAAATGACCTGAGAGCTGGAGAAAATGACCTACAGTGAGAGACTCAGACTGTAGGTGGGTGAAATTTAATGGCCTGGAACATTCAGGAGGTCAGATGAGATGATCCAATGGTGCCTTCTGGCCTTAAGCTCTATGAAACTCTATGAAGCATCGCCTCCCTCCACCCCCTGCTCCAATGTGCTTCACCGCACAGAAGGGTGGCCGGACAGCCTAGAATGACCCTGCTCCAAAGCGGCTCTGGGGGAGAAGACAGTGGTGAGAGTGAGAGGTGAGTGAGAGACGGCTGTGGGGACCTGGCGGGAGGGCAGGAGACCTCGGACAAGGAGGGGGCTCCCCTTGGCAGGGCACTGGAGAGAACAGCAGAGAGCAGGGATTCCTGGGGCTGAGGTCTGGGCACCGCCAAGAGGAAATTCTGGGCGTCAGCGCTGGGGGCAGGTGGGGAATCGTGGGACTGGAGGGTAAGCTGAGGCTGGGGGTGGAAAGGTAAGGGGCAGCTGCGAGAGGCTGGGCAAGGGCCAAGTTGGAAGGGAAGGAGGGAATCGGGAGGACAGGGCCCAGCTGTGTTGCCAGAGGATCCTGCTGGCTGTGTCTGGGCAGCCTCTCTGGGAAGTGCCCAGGGGTCAGTGGGGCCTGAATCTGACCTTCTCCTTTGGGTCTTACAGGAACTAACTGAGGAGCTGCCCCAGGACTCTGGGCCCAGCTCTGTCCTCTCCAGCTCCATGGACCGCATGTGAAACCTCCCGTACCAGAAGCTCCCATCCAGCTCCCCCAGCTCCGGTGCTGCTCAGACCCAGAGAGGCTGCCTCCTCCATGGCCAGGTTCTCCTCCACCTCCTGCACAGCCTGCAGTGATGGGTAAGGGAACCCGTGGCCACAGAGACCCCATGGGCACGGGTGGGGATTGAATCTGGGCCCTTCACCACGGGCACAAGCTCTGTCAGGCTCCCATTCAGAAAGCCATGGAAGGCTCTGCCTGCAGACACCCCTTCTCCATTCCCACTGCCAGACTCTTGCCTGCGGTGACAATGAAGAAGCAGGAGAATTTCTGCCAGAGAACCCCGGGCTGCACAGTCGGGTGTCACTGGGACGTCTCTGGGAGCCATTTCCAGGGTGTTCTGGTGGGGTCATTTTCCTTCTCGAATCCAGGGTGTCTCTGCTCCCAGAATCTCAGCCAGGGAGGCCACCCTGCAGAATATGGCCCCGCAGTTTGGCGATGGGCTGCAGGAGTCACCACGTAGGTGTGCAGCAGCCGTAGCGCCTGCACTGACCATGGGCCAAAACCTGCAGCCCTGACAGCCCAGGATACCCCCAGGGATGGCAATGGGAGGGTAGCCTGGGTAACTAGCTGCTGGTCCAGGGCATATAGAGAGAGGACTCAGAGATGCAGCAAACCAATGGCCAGAGAAGTGAAGGATGTAAGGGCAAGAGAAGAGCTAGGACATCTGGGGAGCTGCTGCGGCGCTTGGGTGAGTGTCTTGTCCCTGGGGGGATCTTCCCCTCTGGCCCCCCACCCCAGCCCCAGGGCAGCCTGCCTGCTGCACCCCAAACTCCTCATCCCTGGCCCAGCCCCACACCCTGCACCCCCTTCTGCACCCCAACGCCCTGTCCCAGCCTAGAGCCTGCACCCAGCCCCCAAACTCCATCCTAGAGCCTGCACCCCCTTCTGCACCCCAACCCCCTGCCCCGCCCAGAGCCTGCACCCAGCACCCAAATCCCCCTCTCACACCCAGCCCCCAAACCCCTTCCCGTATCCCCTCCTGCACCCCAACCCCCTGCACCCAGCACCCAAACTCCCTCCTGCACCCCAACCCTCTGTCCCAGCCCAGAGCCTGCACTCAGCACCCAAACCCCCTCCCATACGCCCTCCAGCACCCCAACCCTCTGTCCCAGCCCAGAGCCTGCACCCAGCCCCCAAACCCCCTCTCACACCCAGCTCCCAAACCCCCTCCCTCACCCCCTCCTGCACCCCAACCCCCAGTCCCAGTCCAGAGCCTGCACCCAACACCCAAACTCCATCCCAGAGCCTGCACCCCCTTCTGCACCCCAACCCTAACCCCCTGCCCCAGCCCAGAGCCTGCACCCAGCACCCAAACTCCCTCCTGCACCCCAACCCCCTGTCCCAGCCCAGAGCTTGCACCCAGCACCCAAACTCCCTCCTGCACCCCAGGCCCAGCCCAGAGCCTGCACCCAGCACTCAACCCCTGTCACACCCAGCCCCCAAACCTCCTCCTGTACTCCTTCCTGCACCCCAACCCTCTGTCCCAGCCCAGAGCCTGCACCCAGCCCCCAAACCCCCTCACACCCAGCCCCCAAACCCCCTCCCGTGCCCCCAAACCCCCTCCCGTACCCCCTCCTACAGCCCAACCCCCTGTCCCAGCCCAGAGCCTGCACCCCCTTCTGCACCCCAACCACAACCCCCTGTCCTAGTCCAGAGCCTGCACCCAAACTCCATCCCAAAGCCCGCACCCCAAACCCCCTCCTGCACCCAAACGCCCTCCCTGAACCTTGCAGTCCCTTCTAACCCGATGGGTCTATAATTCTTTGATTCTATCATCTGTCACCTAAAAAGCAGGGCTGGCGCGTATGGATTTCCTCCGCATCCTCTGCACTGAAGACAGAAGTTTCTCCGCAATGGCCTGGTCTTCCTGGAGTGCTCCTTTAGCGCCTCGATCGCCTAGTGGCTTTGCTGACTGTTTGGCAGACTTCCTGCATCCCATGTACTTAACCAGTACTTTGCTGTTAGTTGTTGTGCCTTAGCTAGTTGCTCTTCACGTTCTTTTTTGGCCTTATTATACTTTTCATTTGACTTGCCAGAGTTTGTGCGTCTTTGTATTTTCCTCACTAGGATTTGACTTCCAAAGTGCCTCTTTTACTCGGCTGTTTAGCCCTGGGGGCATTTTTTTTATCCTCGCACTGGTTTGTTTTTTATTTGCGGGATACATGTAGTGGGAGCCTCTAGCATGGTGTTTTTAAACGGTCTCCGTGCGCTTTGCTGGCATTTCACCCTGGCGTGTTGCTTTTAATTTCCATTTAACGAGCCCCCTCACGTCTGTGCAGTTCCCCTTTCTGAGTTGAATGCTCCTGCGGTGGGTTTCTTTGGCTGTTCCCCCTCCAGGGCTGTGCCATGTAATTCCATCAGGACTGCGATTCCTGAGAGTAACTACTCCAGCGTGGAGGCTGCGCAGTGAGAGCTCACACCGTGCACTGTCCTAAGCAGAGAACGTCTCCCAGGGCCGGCGCTGCGGTACCGCTCCTCGCCAACGCCGCCCGGCTCCGCTGCATGTGCCCCGTCAGCCAGCAGGGGTTTGTTCTCGATTGTCACAAACGGGGGATAAAAGGACTCTCCTGATCAGTGTGAAGGGGACGTTACTGGCATTCAGCCAGTATTCACAGAGGCGCTGGGCGTCATCTGGCCCCTCGGCAGCTCGGGGCATAGGGTAGAAAGTGAAGTCACAGCCTGCGCTGATTCAATGTACTGCCCACACGTTGCTCCCCTCCCCGACATGGCCTGTTCCCTTTCCCCTCCCTCACCTGCCCCCCACAACGGGGCCTGTTTGCAACAGCAGCAGGTGCGGGGACAGCGGCAGGAGCAACATTGACCCCCGTATGTCACAGGGTCGGATAAGCTCAGATGAAAGCACATGGCCCCATTACTCTCTGGGAGGGGCCGGCAGGGGTAGGTCAGTGGCAGCGGGGGCGGGGGAGCACAGGGTCTCCTTCGCTCAGCTCAGGGCACTGTGCAGTGGGGGAGGTTTAGGTTGGATATTAGGAAAAACTTTTTCACTAGGAGGGTGGTGAAGCACTGGAATGGGTTCCCTAGGGAGGTGGTGGAATCTCCTTCCTTAGAGGTTTTTAAGGTCAGGCTTGACAAAGCCCTGGCTGGGATGATTTATTTGGTGTTGGTCCTGCTTTGACCAGGGGATTAGACTAGATACCTCCTGAGGTCCCTTCCAACCCTGAGATTCTATGATTGGGGGAGGTCCCGGACGATTGGAAAGAAGGCAAATATAATGCCCATCTTTCAAAAAGGGAAGAAAGAGAACCTGGGGAACTACAGACCGGTCCGCCTCACTAAGTCCCTGGCAAAATGATAGAGCAGGTCCTCAAGGAATCCATTTTGAAGCACTTGGAGGAGAGGAAGGTGATCGGGAACAGTCAACATGGATTCACCAAGGGCAAGTCATGCCTGACCAACCTGATTGCCCCACGACAACATCCCTATCACCCTCATGTCTCATTGAACCAGCTAACGTCCCTGTTTGGGCTAAACTTTCTTTCGTCTAGGCGATATTGACTGCCCAGAGGCACTAGCTCACCCCCACTGGTGCCTGGGCCACGGGCAGGGAAACAGCTACTGCTCTCGGTTACGCTGCAGCTCAAGGGGCAGAGGTCTGCGCCTGGTGGATCAAAGGGCCTTGGTCTGAGGATGAGTCGGGGGGGGGGTCGGTTTGGCTCCCCAGGATGTTGAGGTTGGGAGCTGTACAAATGTAGGAAATGACACAAAAATTGCCCAGCCGCCTTGTCTGTGCATGATCCTGGGGGCAGGAGGACAAGGCCGCTGTCTCTGAGCAAGACCCAGCAGCATCAGGGGTCGGTGCCGGATGTGCAATGGGCACAAACACGCCTGACACAGGCTCACTTGTGCAGCAATCCCTCTGCACTGCTCCTCCCTGGTCCAGCCAGCCCCAGACGAGCCTGTCCCAGAGACACGGGCTGTCCCGTTACCCCAGTGCCCCGTGACCCCAGCCGGATCTGGAGCGGCTCCTCTCTCAGAGGACAGCCCGGCGGAGCTGGGTCACAGCTGTGGCCTATGGAGGGTCCCTGGTTTTGAACATGTAACATCACACAAGGGGCTTCCTGAACTGTCTGGGTGATGCTGCTCCACATGCTCCCCAGGACATTAGGAACCAGGCGGTTGTTAGGGTTCAAACGCCCCTCACCAGGCGTCTTCGCAGCCAGGGGGTAGGGGGGACTGGCAATGGGGGGCAGGGAGAGGCTGGCAATGGGGGCGGGGGGTGCAGCCAGAGGCTGGCAATGGGGGGCAGGGAGATGCAGGGAGAGGCTGGCAATGGGGGCAGGGGGGTGCAGCCCGAGGGTGGCAATGGGGGGCGGGGGGTGCAGGGAGAGGCTGGCAATGGAGGACAGGGGGGTGCAGCCAGAGGGTGGCAATGTGGGGTGGAGGGGCAGGGAGAGGCTGGCAATGAGGGGCCGGGGGATGCAGGGAGAGCCTGGCAATGGGGGGCAGGGGGTGCAGCCAGAGGCTGGCAATGGGGGGCAGGGGGCTGTGGGTCACGCCCCTTCCCTTGCTCCCCCGCGGCCGGAGATCTGGGCCCGGCCCCGCTGCCCGGGATGCTCCGTCTCCCAGCGATCCTGGGGCAGGCGCTGGCTGCAGCCCGGCCGGACACACAGGAAGGGGACGGGCTCGGGAGCGGTGGGGGGGAAGTGGGGCGGACAGCCCCAGAGATCGGACACGGGGTAACCCCTGGGGCTGGGAGGAGACCCCGGGGAAAGTGACTCCGCACAAGGGCTCCTGGGGGGGGCGGCAGCCGGAGTTGCGGGGGGGGGGGGGGTTGAACTGTCTGTGCAGCCGGGAGATGCAGGGGGGCTGAGAGCCACTGACCAGAACCGTGAACACGTGTCTCTGCCAGCCCCTGCTCTGCCCCTTCCCCGCTCTGGGCTGGGGCAGGGGTGGGGGTGCAGGAGGGGGGAGGGAGTTTGGGTGTGGGATGGGGGAGGGGCGCAGGCTCTGGGAGGGAGTTTGCGTGAGGGGGTTGGTGTGCAGGCTCTGGGAGGAAATGAGGGTGTCGGAGGGGATGCTGGGTGCAGGCTCATCTGGGGCAGTGGTGGGGTGCAGGAGGGGGGAGGGGTGCAGGTTCCGGGAGGGAGTTTGGGTGCAGGAGGGTTGCAGGGTGCAGACTCAGGGGGGAGTTTGGGTGCAGAGGGTGAGGGGGCAGGCGTGCAGGCTCTGGGAGGAAATGGGGGTGTGGGAGGGGGTGTGGGGTGCCAGCTCTGGGATGGAGTGTGGGTGCTGGATGCAGGCTCTGGGCAGGGACAGGGGTGGGGTGCAGGAGGGGTGAGAGGGTACAGCCCCTGGGAGGGTGTTTGGGTTGGCGGGGAGGGAGTTTGGGGGCGGGAAGGGATGTGGGGGTAGGCGGTGGGGTGCAGGCTCTTGGAGCGGGTGGAGGATACAGCATTTACTTGGAGCAGCGGCTCCTAGGTGGCATAGGCCAGGGGGTCTCCACACACTGCTGCCCCCTCCCTCCCCCAGGGGCCGCAGCGCAGGGATGGGCCTTTTTAAATTGCCTGGGGGAGGCAGGTGGGACCGGGGGCCGCACGGTGGGGGGGGAGTGTGCAGGGGCGGCAGGTGGGTCTGGGGGCCGCGAGGGGGCGGCAGGCAGGGTCGCGGGAGAGACCCGGGCCCAAACATTTGTGGAGCCGGGCCCCAGGCCAGGAATATTCCTGGTGCCCAGGCACCACGAGCCCCTACAACTCGCCGCCCGTGCCTCCTCATTCCCCCCCCACACCTGCCAGGTTCTTCCTCACCACCCCCTCCCTGCCAGTCATCTCCCTGCCTCTCCGCTCCCCCCTCACCCCTGTGCTATGGGGAGGGGGGGGAGGAGAGACCCTGGGGAGCAGCAGGAGGGGGCGAGTGGGGGGAGGAGTCTCGGGCTGCAGAGACGGGGCAGGGAGCTACTCCCCCCTTCCCCCGCCCAGGGAAGCTTCATGCCCCGCCCACACTTTCCCTGTCTGTAGAAATTCCCTCCAGTTCGTCCCTTTTCTCTCCTTGTCACGTGTCGCCCAGCGTGGCAGAATCTCG
Organism: Chrysemys picta bellii; assembly: GCF_011386835.1. Classification (NCBI taxonomy): domain Eukaryota; kingdom Metazoa; phylum Chordata; order Testudines; family Emydidae; genus Chrysemys; species Chrysemys picta. The sequence continues at coordinate 15,737,253 of NC_088807.1, read as the reverse complement.
GGGTCTGTCTGCAGGGAAAGAACCTGGGGAATCGTGATGGGAACGTACCTAAAGCCTGTTCTCCCACCTCCACAACTGCCCCTCTCGCCCTGCCTGGCTGCAGAACGACGCCCACGCTTCGCTCCAGCCCTTGGCACAGGGCAGAGAAATGGCTGCAGCGGAGCCAGTTCAGGTAGGGGTTCTTGGGGGGTGGCTGGTGGGTTGCTGCAGGAGGGAGGGGGCAGCAATACACAGGGGGTGAGAAGGTTTGGGTCTGGTTTGGAGGTGGGAGCGGGGCAGGAAATTCCCAGGGTGGAGAAAGGGAGGAGGCCAGGGGGTGGCAAACCTGCTGGGACTTGTTTAATAAGTGCCCTGGATTCTAGGATCAGAGCCATGCGGTTCGGAGGGGAAATGCCCTAATTTGTGGGAGAGGAAACAACCCACCTAGGTGAGGTTAGGAAACACTGACCAGGCTCCCAGTGCTGGAGCCTGACTCGACTGACCAAGGGCAGCTGTGAAATATGAAAGGGGCAGCTTAGGGGCCCTGCCCCTCCCTTCATATCCAGCTCCTCGCAATGAGGAGGGTGTTGGTATCTACCAGGGAATTGTCCCTGGACCCTGCCAGGGCTCCATCTCCTGTATCAGCCCCTGGCTAGTAGGTGTGTGACGGATCTGCTGGGAGAGACCAGGGGCTCTCTCTTCGTCCCCTCGCCTGGGTGTTTCCTGGATGCTCTGGTACCAGATAGATTCATGGAGGGCAGATCCATCGATGGCTATTAGCCGGGATGGGCAGGGACGGTGTCCTTGGTCTCTGTTTGCTAGAAACTGGGAATAGGCGACAGGTGAATCACTTGATGATTCCCTGTTCTGTTCATTCCCTCTGAGGCATCTGGCACTGGCCACTGTCGGCAGACAGGATACTGGGCTAGATGGACCTTTGGTCTGACTCAGGCTGGCTGTTCTTATGAGTGGTTTGGGGGTTGGTCTCTGACTGCGAGCCCCTCAGAACTTCCATTTGATTGGCTCCTTTCCCCCATGAATAGTGGAGTTGTGGCTGGGGCAGCAGGCACTGAGTGGGGGGCACCTGTTGTTTCAGGGGCCGGTGAGCTTCCAGGAGGTGGCTGTGTATTTCACCGCGGGGCAGGGGGCTCTGCTGGACCCCGCTCAGAGAGCCCTCTACACAGACGTCATGCAGGAGAACTATGAGAACGTGACCTCGCTGGGTAAGGGTTCCTGTCCCCTCCGTTCTTAGGAGGGGAAATGCAGAGTTGAGGCTTATGGCATCTCCACAAAGCAACCTCTACTCTACCCTGTTTCAGCAACACCCCAACAAGCCAGTGACACACACCCTAGCGCTCTGCCCTCCCCTGCTACAGGACGCTCTGGGAACAGCGCACAGGGGCAGCACAGCACGAAGTCTGACATCTTCTCTTTGCTAGGGCAAAACTTGGATTTAGGTCCAATGTGACAAACAGAAACTTCTGACCCTTGGCCGGCACTCTCACACTGATCCCACTCCACACAAACCAGCTCGGACCTGCAAAGTGAGATCACCCCTTTCCCCTCGCCCCGAGGTTTCCTCCTGAGTCACAGACTTTGCTTAGCTCTCACTGAGCCCTGAGGATCACTAGCACATATGTCACCAGGATGCTGACAATCTCGGTGACAAGACCTCACCCCTGTGCACCTTCACGGACCCAGCCTCCAGCCCTTAGCACGGGCATGAGGCAGACTAGGCCCCCAAGTTTTACATGCAGCTCTCTTCATATCACAGTCACATCTCTGCCAAGCTGCTCCCAGTCATCCACAGCTGACACACATGCAGGGAAATGCTGGTATTCCGATCCATGGAACACAACCCAAATGGTGGCATGTTCTTCTCAGTGGTTCTTCATAGCTGTATGTCTACTCTAGAGCTTTTCCCAGCATAGCTGTGTTGGTCAGCGCTGTGATTTTTCACACCCCCATCACACAGAGCTAGGCTTGCAAAAAGTTTAAGTGCAGACTGGGCAAGAAAGTGGGTTTTTTAGTTCAGAGAACTTGAAACTATTAATCTTCACACAAACATTTGGGTATAAAAGGGCAAAGCTTCCAAGAGGAACTTCTGCCGAATGCAAGAAAAATGCACCACACACATGGTGTGAAAGCTCTCGGAGCTCGGGCTCAGGCTTCAGTTCCTGGGTGTCGTTCAGGTTCAGTGCCCGCAGCCCATCCCCTTGAGCAAACCTTTCCCTGGGCCAGCAGATTGCTGGCAACCCTCGCGCACTTCCTAGGGACGTAGTCTGGCAGCACGTGTGCATTTCCAGGTCAGCGACTGCTCAGTTTGGCTTGTGCTGCTCTGAGATTCCAGATTCCGCAGCTATTGGCTTTCAGAGCTGGTTTCCTGCAGAAGACGGGGTGTCCTGTATTAACAGATCAACGCCAAGTGACTGTGATCAGTCCAGGGACAATTAGAACCAGTTTCAGCCCCAGCTGTGTGCAAAAAACATTTCAAGACCAAGATGATTTTGTCAAAAGCTGCCTAGGGTGGTGGGGCTGAATCTCAGGAACATCTTTAACCAGTCACCCCATACTGGGACCAGTAACCCGTCCATGAATGACCATAGAAACCAGCACATTTCAAGGCCATCTGAATGCACCTGTGGAATTTAGGGTAGTTAGAATAGTTGGTTTTTATGCAGAAAATGATGCTTCTGTGGACTAGCTATTGCCTCTGGGGGAGGTGGATGACCTACCCCGACAGCAGAACCTTCCCATTGCTGAGTATCTACACTAACCCACTACAGCACTCCAGTCATGGTGTCTCAAGTGTAGACACATCCTGAGATACGACATTCGGTGACACCCCCTGTCCCTCCTATTCCTCACTGCGCTGAATCCCACCAGCCCGTGCTCAACGGTCCCAACTCTCCTACAACTCCCCCATTCTCTCGGGGTTTCTCTCTGGGATGAAGAAGCAGGTCCAGGGTAACTTCCCCTCTGGCTGGGGCCTTAACTTCCTGGAACGTGGAGTTCCTGTCTCTGTGTTTTAGGAGCCCCTTTGCTGAGCAGTGTCTGGCTGTGTGTGTTCCCAGCAGAGATGGGGAGAGTTAAATCCCTCATACGCAGAGTCTCCTGCACCTGGGGAGCTGCCCCCAGCCTTTCCCTGCTGTAAAATGGGCTGGGGTTAAAGTAATAGAAACGTCCCATAAATTCCCTGATCTCCCTTGTTTTCTTTCTCCTGAGCAGGGTGTCCAGTTTCCAAACCTGATGTGAACTCCCAGCTGGAACGAGGGGAGGAGCCGTGGGTCCCGGATCTCCAGGGCTGTGAGGAAGGAGAGATCCCCAGAGGTGCCTGCGCAGGTGAGGGATCATTAAACCAACTCAAAGCTCTCAGTGCCCGAAGGAAACAGCTGGGAGTCCCTAAAAGCCTTGTGAGCTCTCGGGGTTCAGGAGTATCCCCAGGAGGCCGTGTATCCTCAGGGCAGCTGTCGCTCATGGCTTCCTGCGCATCCTGACTGACACCTGGCAGAGCTCCCTCCCTGAGGGGATGTGGAGGCAGAATTGTTCCCCTCCTCTCTCCCCTGTGGGGAAGAGTTGTGGAGAATCCAGCTACTAGGTTTCTTCTCTGTCTCTCCAGCTCTAATTTTGGTTGTTTTCCCCTTTCCATCCCTGTCTCTGAGGTTTCTCTCTCTGTCCCAGCAGGTGCTGGGATGGTGAGTGAGGAGAAGAAGCAGAATCCTCAGCAGGAAGATTCTGAGCAAGTGGCACCACCTGGGGGATTATCGCACGGCTCCAGAGGGAATGTGTCCCGGCATCGTGTGCAGGGCAAAGCCTGTGGGAGTCAGCACAGGCCAGAGAGGGAGCAGAGAAACCAGCCAGCGGAGAAAGTGGGTAACTCCATTAATTGTCAGGGAACTCACCAGGACCTCCTGGAAACCACAGCCCAGGCGAGAATACCCACAGGAGAGAGAAAAGACACATGCACTGAGTGTGGAAAACATTTCACTAACCACTCAGGCCTTTTAAAACATCAGAGAATCCACACAGGAGAGAGAGCCCAAGAATGCAGTGAGTGCGAGAAAACCTTCACTCTGAGCTCTACCCTTAGTAACCATCAGAGGATCCACACAGGGGAGAAACCCTACGAATGCTGTGAGTGTGGGAAAAGGTTCACTCAGAGCTCAGCCCTTAATAAACATCAGAGGATCCACACAGGGGAGAAACCCTACGAATGCGGTGAGTGCGGGAAAAGCTTCACTGTCAGCTCAGACCTTACTGGACATCAGAATATCCACAAGGGAAAGATACCTCATCAGTGCTCTGAGTGTGGAAAAATGTTCACACAGAGTCCAGCTCTTATTACACATCAAAGGATCCACACTGGAGTGAGACCCTATGAGTGCCATGAATGCGGGGAAAAATTCACTGTCAAGAAAGCCCTCAATACACATCAGAGGATCCACACGGGAGAGCGCCCCTATGAGTGCTCACCTACTGACCGCTACACTTACCTACATGCCTCCAGCTTCCATCCAAGACACATCACACAATCCATTGTCTACAGCCAAGCCCTAAGATACAACCGAATTTGCTCCAACCCCTCAGACAGAGACAAACATCTACAAGATCTTTATCAAGCATTCGTAAAACTACAATACCCACCTGGGGAAGTGAGGAAACAGATTGACAGAGCAAGACGGGTACCCAGAAATCACCTACTACAGGGCAGGCCCAACAAGGACAATAACAGAACACCACTGGCCATCACATACAGTCCCCAGCTAAAACCTCTCCAGCGCATTATCCACGATCTACAACCTATCCTGGAAAATGATCCCTCACTCTCACAGACCTTGGGAGGCAGGCCAGTCCTCGCTTACAGACAACCCCCCAACCTTAAGCAAATACTCACCAGCAACTACACACCACGCCACAGAAACACCAACCCAGGAACCTATCCCTGTAGCAAACCTCGTTGCCTACTCTGTCCCCATATCTACTCTGGCAACAGCATAAGAGGACCCAACCACATCAGCCACACCATCAAGGGCTCATTCACCTGCACATCCACTAATGTTATATATGCCATCATGTGCCAGCAATGCCCCTCTGCCATGTACATTGGCCAAACCGGACAGTCCCTCCGCAAAAGAATAAATGGACACAAATCGGACATCAGGAATGGTAACATACATAAGCCAGTAAGTGAACACTTCAATCTCCCTGGTCATTCTATTACAGATTTAAAAGTCACTATCATTGAACAAAAAAACTTCAGAAACAGACTTCAAAGAGAAACAGCAGAATTAAAATTCATTTGCAAATTCAACACCATTAATCTGGGCTTGAATAGGGACTGGGAGTGGCTGGCTCATTACAGAAGCAGCTTTTCCTCTCCTGGAATTGACACCTCCTCATCTATTATTGGGAGTGGACTACATCCACCCTGATTGAATTGGCCCTGTCAACACTGGTTCTCCACTTGCGAAGTAACTCCCTGCTCTCCATGTGTCAGTATATAATGCCTGCATCTGTAACTTTCACTCTATGCATCTGAAGAAGTGAGGTTTTTACTCACGAAAGCTTATGCCCAAATAAATCTGTTAGTCTTTAAGGTGCCACCAGACTCCTTGTTGTTTTTGTAGATACAGACTAACATGGCTACCCCCTGATACTTGACACCTATGAGTGCTGTGAGTGTGAGAAACTGTTCAGACAGAAATCAACCCTAATTACACATCAGGCAAGTCAAGACATACAGGAGAGAGACCCTATCAGTGTTGTGAGTGCGGGAAAGGCTTCAGTGTGAGCTCAGACCTCATTGTACATCAGAGAATTCACACGGGAGAGAGACCTTATAGATGCTGTGAGTGCGGGAAAAGTTTCACTCAGGGCCCACACCTTACAAGACATCAGGGTGTTCACAGGACAGCGACGCAGTGAGAAAAGACTTTTTTTAAAAACACATTTGCTAATTCCCACATAGTGACCTTGTGGTTGGTTTGCACCATTTGTGTCCCTCTGTTCTCTCAACTGCCTCGTGTGTTGCCCACTTGTGCCTTTTACAGGTCACCCTTCTCTGGGGTGAGTCCCTTGCTCCTTTCTCCTGTGAGTCATTGGAGTGTGTGAAACCCACACACTCCTCCTTGCGTCTGCTTTGCACAGTTAGACTTGAAGCTCCTTCCCCTAGGAGCTGCCTCTCGCAATGTGTGTGTCTAATACGACACCGAGCACAATAGAGCCTCAGTCTTGGGTGCAGCGTCTCAGGGCCGTCCTTACGCATACGCAAAGTGTGCAGCTGTGTGGGGCACCAGCTCTTCCCCAGCCCCCGCCCCTGCTCCGCCCCCACTCCCTTGAGGACTCCAGAAGAGGTTGGGCCTGCCCTCACCCATAAGTAGAGCGACCCGGCCTCCTGCCTGCTCCGCTCCCCGACTCCCAGCCGCATCTGAGCTACATCCTGTCAAATTAAGCTAATATCAAAGTATGTGACCAAACAGCCTTCACCAGGAGAGAAACCCCACAATTCAGGAGGGGCAATAAAACACTTGCACATTCAAAAATTGAAATCTCAGAAAATCTTTGAAGACTCAAAATCAGGGAAATAAATTTACCCATTTTCTTATGAAGTAGCTAAACCTGCTTCACTATTCATCTCATTATTTGGCTGTATTAGTTACAAAAGTTTTAGCATCACTATACTAAAAGAAAGAGAGAGGGGGAGGAAAAAAAATAACCCAAACGACACATCTACAAATGATCTGAACTAGCCTAGAAAAAGCCCAGAAGCAATTTTCTCAATAGCTGGAACCAGGGCTATAAGATTGGAGAGGTCACTCTGTGCTTTGAGGTTCAGTGGGAATTCCCTGCCCCTCCACGTCTGACACTTTCTTTTCCAACCCTCAGGAGACTGATTTGGGATCATAGAAGATCAGGGTTGGAAGGGACCTCAGGAGGTGTCTAGTCCAAGCCCCTGCTCAAAGCAGGACCAACCCCAACTAAATGATCTCAGCCAGGGCTTTGTTAAGCCTGACCTTAAAATCCTCTAAGGAAGGAGATTCCACCACCTCCCTAGGGAACCCATTCCAGTGCTTCACCACCTTCCTAGTGAAATGGTGTTTCCTAATATCCAACCCAGATCCTCCCCACTGCAACTTGAGATCATTTCTTCTTGTTCTGTCATCTGCCACCACTGAGAACAGCCGAGCTCCATCCTCTTTGGAACCCCCCTTCAGGTAGTTGAAGGCTGCTAGCCAATCCCCCACCCCACCCGGCTTCTCTTCTGCAGACTAAATAAGCCCAGTTCCCTCAGCCTCTCCTCATAGGTCATGTGCTCCAGTCCCCCCACCCGCCAAACATTTTTGTTTCCTTCCCCTGGATTCTCCAATTTGTCCATATCCATTCTGTAGTGTGGGGCCCAAAACTGGACGCAATACTCCAAGTGTGGCCTCACCAGTGCCGAATAGAGGGGAATAATCACTCCCTGAATCTGCTGGCAGTGTGCCTACTAATGGAGCCCAATAGGCCATTGGCCTTCTTGGCAACAAGGGCACACTGCTGACTCATATCCAGCTTCTCGTCCACTGTAACCCCTAGGTCAGGGGTCGGCAACCTTTCAGGAGTGGTCTGCCGAGTCTTCATTTATTCACTCTAATTTCAGGTTTCGCGTGCCAGTCATACATTTTAACATTTTTAGAAGGTCTCTTTCTATAAGTTTATAATATAGAACTAAACTATTGTTGTATGTACAGTAAATAAGGTTTTTAAAATGTTTAAGACGCTTCATTTACAATTAAAATAAAACGCAGAGCCCCTCGGACCGGTGGCCAGGACCCGGGCAGTGTCAGTGCCACTGAAAACCAGCTCTTTTGGCCCAGTCCTTCTTGAGAGTGGGACGGGGCTTGGACACCAGCTTAAAGCCACATCTGCCCAGGGCAGCACAGCACAGTGTGCAACGCAGGGGTCACATTTTCACTATGTGCAACTTAACCCTGAGGTTCTCAGCCCTGGGAACGAGACTGTGCAATTCCCCAGCCCATGGGAAAGATCATGAGTGTAAAATATCCCCCAGGGTCGTTACATCCCTGAGGGACCGTCTGTCTCTGGGTGCTGGGGATAGAATCAGGACCTTTTACTGCCAGGCCTCTGCTTACGACCAGAACCAGGTCAGCCGTGATCAAGTATAAACAGTGACTGACAATGAGCCTTAGCCCACCTACTGTTGTTAATGGGCAAGGCGGTAAGGCCTAAATGTACAACAATGGCCTCATTTTGGGTACCTCCTGTGACGGGATGGATCACAGAAACCCCCTTGGGAGCTGCCACCCGATGTGCAAAGACTACCTCTGCTCCTGTTTTCCCTGCCAGCTCAGGACTCCAGCACCCTGTCTTGCTGAGCCAGACACTCCCGTCTGCTCCAACACAGACCCAGCATCTGAATCACTTGTCCCAAAGCGGCAAGTTTACCTGAAAACAGCTCACAGAAGTGTGCTTGTCTTTAGCACTCAGATGCCCGACTCCCAATGGGGTCTAAACCCAAATAAATCCGTTTTACCCTGCATAAAGCTTATGCAGGGCAAACTCAGAAATTGTTCACCCTCTATAACACTGATAGAGAGATATGCACAGCTGTTTGCTCCCCCAAGTATTAATACATACTCTGAGTAAATTACTAAATAAAAAGTGATTTTATTAAATACAGACAGTAGGATTTAAGTGGTTCCAAGTAGTAACAGACAGAACAAAGTAAGTCACCAAGCAAAATAAAATAAAATGCGCAAATCTATGTCTAATCAAACTGAATACAGATAATCTCACCCTCAGAGATGCTTCAGTAAGTTTTTTCTCAGGCTGGACACCTTCCAGGCCTGGGCACAATTCTTTCCCCTGGTACAGCTCTTGTTGCAGCTCAGGTGATAGCTAGGGGATTCTTCATGATGGCTCCTCTCCCGCTTTGTTCTGTTTCACCCCTTTATATATCTTTTGCATAAGGCAGGAACCCTTTGTCCCTCTGGGTTTCCAACCCCCTCCCTGGAAAAGCAGCAGGTTGAAGATGGATTCCAGTTCAGGTGACATGATCACATGTCACTGCAAGACTTCATTGCCCACTTGCCAGCACACACATATACAGGAAGACTAACAGGAAAACACAGCCATCTGCAGACAAGGGACCTTGTTAATGGGAGTCATCAAGATTCCAAACCATCATTAATGGCCCACACTTTACATAATTACAATACGCCCTCAGAGTTCTATTTCATATTTCTGGTTTTAGATACAAGAGTGGTACATTTCTACAAATCGGATGATCACACTCAGTAGATTATGAGCTTTGTAATGTTACCTTACAAGAGACCTTTTGCACGAAGCATATCCCAGTTGCATTATATTCACTTATTATCAAATCTTAATAAAACTATCCCAGTTACATTATATTCACTTATTAGCATGTTTTTATAAAACCATATAGACTGCACGTCACACCTCCGTTTATCTCTCTGAACTACAGGGCTGCAGGGACCTTGTTCCAACTGCATCTGGAGTCCGTGGGCAGTGCAGGGGTCCAGCCCCTCAGAGAACCAGCCCCGACGCACTTCAAGGCAGAATCCCGGGTTTGGACCCTACATCAAGAGACATTCTTGAAGTCTGGACCCAGCCCACCACTGTGCTCTGGCTCCCATACTGGCTAGCGCGGGCCAAAGGGGCTGTAGGGAAGGTGTAAAGCCCTCCCCCACCCTGGGAAATTCCTCCAACAGAGGTGCCACTTGTGCCTCTCCCCAGCAGCTGCAGGCCCAAGGAGTGTTCTGGGGGTGGGGTGGGGGGCATGGACAGGCTGGAGGAGGAGGGGGTGGAGCAGGGGTAGAGGGGAGTGGCCAGGATGAAGCTGCACCTCAGTCTTATACCCTGGCAAAGCCCCTAACACCATTAAAACGGGTGCAGCACTTTACTCAGCTGAGCTGCAACCTCTGTATTAACCATGTAGTTAAAGTGCTGCGACATCGCACCCAGGGAACTAGCTGCATCTACAGCAGCATCTCTGCTCAGCACAGCTTCCCCAGCACAGCTGAATTCCCTCCTTCTCCCCGATGGCTGCGTCCCAGACTCCTGCCCCAGGCCCCCTCGCTCTGGTCCCAGATCCCCTCCTGCCGTGGAATGGACACGTGGCCGGAGAGCCCTGGACACTGGAGTTCTCTGTTTATCCCACACCATGGACCCTGCAGGAGCGCTAGTGCCAGCTCCCCTCACCCGCTGCCCTTGGCCATTGGCCTGCAGCCCCCAGCTGGGGTAGAGGAGCCCATTCTCCATGGACCAATGAGTCCCTGGTCTCTCTGCTGGGACTCACAAACAGGGAGAAAATCGGAGCAGGCCTTGCTGGGTATGGTTGTGTGTGACGGGGTCACCTACCTCACTAGGGCCCAGGCCGAGATCCCAGCACATTCCACGCCAGCCCCTGACCTGCCATGAGATGGACTTTCAGCCTCTGTCCCTGTGGTTGGGGGGAGGCATTGGGTCATTGCCCTGGGGGCGCTGCTGGGCGAGGGAGGCAATTTACCTGCTCACACACCCAATGGACTAGCTTTACTTTAGTTATTATCTTTGAAAAGTCATGGAAGATGGGAGAGATTCCAGAAGTCTGGAAAAGGGCAAATGTAGTTCCCATCTATGAAAAGGGAAATAAGGACAAGCCAGGCAATTACAGACCAGCCAGCTTAACTTCTGTACCAGGAGAGATGATGGAGCAAATAATTAAGGAATCCATCTGAAAACATCTCGAAGATAATAAGGTGATAAGCAATAGCCAGCATGGATTTATCAAGGACAAATCGTGTCAAACCAACCCCTGGTAGCTTTCTTTGACTGGGTAACAAACCCTTGTGGATGGGAGGAAGCGGTAGATATGCTATATCTAGACGTTAGTAAGGCTTTTGATACAGTCTCACATGACCTTCTCATTAACAAACTAGGGAAATACAATCTAGATGGAGCTACTATAAGGTGGGTGTATAACTGGTTGGAAAACTGTTCCCAGAGAGTAGTTATCAGTGGTTCACAGTCAGGCCGGAAGGGCATAACGAGTGGAGTCCTTCAGGGATCAGTTCTGGGTCCGGTTCTGTTCAATATCTTCATCAATGATTTAGACCCGTGGCATAGAGAGAACCGTTACAAAGTTGGCAGATGATACCAAGCTGGAAGGGGTTGCAAGCGCTTTGGAGGATAGGATGAACATTCAAAATGATCTGGACAAACTGGAGAAATGGTCTGAGGTAAATAGGATGAAATTTAATAAGGACAAATGCAAAGTACTCCACTTAGGAAGGAACAATCAGTTGCACTCATACAGAATGGGAAATGACTGCCTAGGGAGGAGTACTGCGGACAAGGATCCAAGGGTCATAGTGGACCACAAGCTAAATAAGAGTCAACAATGTAACCTGTTGCAAAAAAGCCAACATCAGTCTGGGATGTATTAGTAGGAGTGTTGAAATCAAGACACGAGAAGTAATTCTTCCGCTCTACTCCACGCTGATTAGGCCTCAACTGGATTATCGTGTACAGTTTTGGGCACCACATTTCTGGAAAAATGCGGACAAATTGGAGAAAGTCCAGAGAAGAGCAACAAAAATGATGAAAGGTCTAGAAAACATGACCTATGAGGGAAGATTGAAAGAACTGGGTTTGTTTAGTCTGGAGAAGAGCAGACTGAGAGGGGACATGAGAACAGTTTTCAAGTACCTAAAACATTGTTACAAGGAGGAGGGAGGAAAATTTTTCTCCTTAACCTCTGAGGTAGCACAAGAAGCAATGGGCTTAAATTGCAGCAAGGGAGGTTTAGGTTGGACATTAGGAAAAACTTCCTAACTGTCAGGGTGGTTAAGCACTGGAATAAATTGCCTAGGGAGGTTGTGGAATCTCCATCATTGGAGATTTTTAAGAGCACGTTAGACAAACACCTGTCAGAGATGATCTATATAGTACTTAGTCTTGCCTTGAGTGCAGGCGACTGGACTCGATGACCTCCCTTCCAGTCCTATGATTCCATGATTGGATGATCCAAAGGTCTCTTCTTGCCTTAACGTCTCCAAATCTCTGCAAAGCTGAGTGTGGCACACTGAGCAGCCGCTGATGTTTCCATGTGTCGCCTGCTTGATCCCAGAACTAACACTGAATGATTGGGGGTGGGGGTGTGACACAGCGGGAGCAGCTCAAACATGCAAAGGGGCTGGCCAGGGCAGTGACATCACAATAGCCTTTTGCAGGACCTCAGCTGATTGGTCAAAGGAGGTTGGGAGGCGGTGATCTCACAGAGAGTCTATGACAACGGGCAGGTAAAAGAGGCTGCAGGGTGGGGCCAATGGCTTTGCTGCAGGGAGTCTCTTCCTCAAGGTCTCCCCTCGAGGACTGAGAGAGAATTCTGGGTCATGTCCGTGAGCGCGACGAGGAGCCTCACTGGAGTTTTCCCCTTTCCCACTGCTAATTTAGCGAGAAGACAGACATCCCCGTGGAGCAGGTAAGAGCCCCAGAGAGGTTTGGTACCTAGGCAGCCTGACCCACCTGGTGCTGGCCAAATTCAAGGCATGGAAAACACTAGGTTAAGGTGCGAGAATTTCCCCCGCACACCTTAGGCCATTGTCCCTCAGAATTACTGGGGACATTGGGGTTCGTCATTTTTGGTTTCTATTTTCCCTGCTTCCCTCCCTCCACTGCTCTCTAGCCCTCGTTGCATTGTGGGAAGCCCTCCCAAAGGGATGGGGCAGGAAGGCTGCTCGGAGAGTGATCCCCACAGGTGACCTGAGCCATCCCCGGGCAATCTGGGGGGAAATATCAGTTTCCCACCCCTCAAAGTCTCAGTGCTGATTGGCTGAGCTTGCGGCTAAAGCTCTCCCCTTTCGACACCTTCAGCTTCCCTGACAGCTTAGGGAGTTTAACAGGCTGTGGGTCTCCGTCTCCTGCAGCAACAGAGAGCTCCTGTCCCCAAGCGCCCCTCCTGACCACTGAGTCCTGATGGCCTGAGCAGGGCAGGCCACCCTTTCTGTCGTGGGGCGCTCCAAACTGGGCCATCTAGAGCCATCTAGCAGCCACAGGAGAAATCACCAGCTTCTGGACCCGTGTGCACCGGCTGGTTGGTTAATATGGAAAGCTGCATCCTGGAGACTGGCCAAGATCCTGCTCCTTATTTTCAGCTTCTAGACTTCCTCGTCCATCCAGTGGGAGAGGACAGCTTTCAAGGGCCTGGCTTGGAGCCTTGCTAATGGGCCATCCACTGCTCCATGGCATGAAAAGACTCCCCTGGGGGGTGAGTTACTGCAGGATTGTGTCTCTGGAGACCTCACTCCTGTCCCTGTCTCCCTGGCTGGCCCAGGAGTGTCTGAGAGGGGAGCCTGGCAGGAAACACCCAGCGATTGCCTGAGCAGATCCTTGTTGGAGTCCCAGAAAGGGGGTGGGGTTTGTCCATTGCCATCACAAGTCGGGGAGCAGATGCCCCATCCTCTTCCAGGGACCTATTGGGTGAGGCCACATTGTCCTTGCCGTGCTGCAGTTTGACTTCCCCTTGGAACAAACCCACGGGCTGCAGCCGCCAGATCCAGTTACTAGAGACATCCCTCAGGGGAGGGGAAGAGACCTTTGGTCTGTCAGTTCCAAACGCCCCAGGCCCTAAGCCAGAGGTGGCGAGTTAGATGGGCCCGTGGTGCTGGGCACCAGGAATATTCCTGGCCCAGGGGCCTGGCTCCAGCAAAGTTTGGGGCCGGGTCTCTCCCCTGGCCCCAACTGCCGCCCCTGCGCATCCCCCAGCCCCACCTGCTGCCCCACCTGCTGCCCCCGGGCGATTGAAAATGGCCCCACTGCCACCACTGGCAGTACAACAGGTCTGAGCGGCTTCCTGCGCGCTCGCTCCATGTTTCTGCCAGCATGTCCCTGTGGCTGGGGGGAGGGGGCCTGTGTCTCCGCACGCTGCCCTTGCCCCGAACACCCCTGCAGCCAATGGGACGCTGCGGGGGTGATGGGGACAGGAGCGCATGGAGACCTCCTAGCCTGCCCCGCCTAGGAACCGCTGCTGGAGGGGTGCCCCAGGTAAGCACCGAACTCCCCGCCCCCTTCAGAGCCTGCACCCACACCCCCTCCCCACACCCCCCTCCTGTCCCCAAATTCCCTCCTGCACACCCACCCACTCTAGCCCCCAAACTCCCTCCCAGAGCCTGCATCCCTCACCCCCTCCTCCACACCCACCCCCTGCCCCAGCCCAGAGCCTGCATCCAGCACCCAAACTCCCTCCCAGAGCCTGCACCCCAGACATCCTCCCTCACCCAAACTCCCTCCCACAGCCTGCACCCCTCACCCCTCCTGCACCCCAATCCCCTGCCCAGCCTAGAGCCTGCACCCAAACTCCCTCCCACAGCCTGCACCCCAGACCCTCACCCAAATGCAAACCCTAACCCTTAGGGAGGTGTGTGTGGGGAGGGGTATTTGGGGGGGCAGGTTCTGGGCACTACCAACATTTCTACAAACCTGCCACCCTTGGGTGTTATTAGCACCACGCTCTCACCAGTTGAGCTAGCCGGCCCACAGAAACCAGCCTGAGAAGCGGCCCTTTCGGAAAGGAGCCGTGGGCAGCCGCAGGGTGGTTGTGGTCTCTGGAATGAGAGGGGGGCTGAGGACAGCTGCTTGTGTCCAGTAGAATTAGCGCAAGTGGTTGAGCGCTCGCGTCGCATGCGAGAGGCAGTGGGATCAATGGCCACATTCTCCAGTGGCAAGGGGGTTCCCATCCCCTTCCTTCCTTTTAAAAGCACTGCCAGGCAGGGGACTAAGAGCATCCAGTGGGCTTCTCCCTCTCCCTACTTGACCTGCCATAACAGTCCAGAGAATTTTACCCAGTGAGTCCTACATGGACCCCAGCACCATACGGTTGAACTAGGACAGATCACTCAGAAAGTCCTCGAGTTTGGCTGTACAGATGTGAAATGCTATGGGGGCAGGGGAGGGAACTGGCCTGTCTTTCAAGCTTCAATTCTGCAATTTTTACATCTAAGCCTAAAACTCAGGTCTGCACTGGCCATGAATGAAGCCCAGGCCTGCTGTATGGGAGACAAGAATTCTCCCACAGACCCAGCAAGTGTGCAAACTAGAACAAAGTGACTGTGCACTATGGGCCCTGCCCCTGCCAGAGCCCCTCTACTCCAGGGCACAGGAGTGTGGCCGACACTCCCAGGAGCTCTCTGCTTCTGGTCAGAAGGGAATTCTTTGGGAATTCAGTCATGAATGATATAGAGATTAAGGGGTTTGAGTTACATGATGTGCCCTGTGGCTTTAAGGCATTGGAGAAATGCTGAAGAGGTTAAAGGCCGCAGAGCTGGGTGTGGGCCCTCCAAAGTTGTGCTGTGGTGAGACTGAGCAGTTGTGGGGATTGTGCAAGCTGTGGTGTTTACATGCAGATAGAAAATGTAATGAAACCCCATTTTTAAAACCACCCATGTCTGGGAATGTAAGAGAACCTCTTTGAAATAAGTGTCTCCTTCACACTCTTCAAGATCACTGGCTCTAATACTCTACCGCCTCATAGACCCCCGTGGTAGCACATTCGACAACAGATAAAGTGGTTGCTGATTCAAATCTAGGTGCTCTCTTAAATGTGTTCTTTTTTAATTGAAATATATTTTCATATCCATCTCCTGTATGTTCAGGAGTTCCA
>NC_088807.1:15691365-15721110 GCF_011386835.1 Chrysemys picta bellii | reverse complement strand
AAAGCACACTCCAGAAAGGTATCTAGTCTTCATTGGAAGACATCAAGAGATGGAGAAACCACCACTTCCCCTGGTAGTTTGGAGGAAACTGATGCAGAGAGGGGAAGGGAACTGACCCCAAGGCCACACCTGTGAGTCTGTATCATAAGACATACGCACAACGACACCGTGCTAAGGTGGTACAAGCAACCTTCATTCTGGTGTTTCCTAACGTTTAAAGGCCTGGTCTGCACACAGTTCTTGGTAGTTCTAGAACTATTTTGGGTCGGGATGCATTTATTTACACCTCCCTTAATAGTTGTCCCAGCACAACTTCTACTGTGCACACAGTTATATCCTCATGCAAGTGTCTTACACCAATATAGCTTATTCCCCTCACTGTACTGGTCTAAAGCACCGTTATACTGATAGGACTGTCCCCATACTAGGGGGGTTGTACTGCTTGAACTATACTAGTAGAGCTCAAGCACTACAACTTTCTAGTGTAAACAAGCCCCTGCTCACTATCACTCGTGCACCTTTATATTGAATTAGAACAAAAAAGTCAGTCTCTTGTTACAGGGGAACAGAGATTGCCTCCCCACAGGACAAATGACACTCAGATACTTGGCCCTCAGATACTGTGGTGATGGGCACCAACTGAGAAACCTAGATAAATAGGCAGGGAGTTAACCAAGGAACTACAGCTCCCAGGGCCCCCTGTTAGTTCTCAGCTCCCATGCTGGATCCCTGCCGCCCCTGCAAATAGGCTGCCCCAAGCACGTGCTTGCTTTGCTGGTGCCTAGAGCAGGCCCCTGATTGGGGCCTAGGGCATCACAAAGGCTAGAGCGTGAGCCTTAGTTGCTTCCAGGCTAGCCTTTGCCATTCCTGACTTGCCAAAGAAAATGGGCGGATGCCCAGGCTAGTGTGCAGAGCAGTTTCCCTCTTCCAAATGTGCGCCTGTCCCGCTGCTTGAGGGGGCTGCTAAATAGCACCTTTGGAGCCCGGCTGTTTCGCTGCTTCTCACCAGCTGGGGAAAAGCCTCTTGGGGGAAAATCTCCTTCCCCACTGTGAAATGAGCAACCTTGGAGCGGGAACGGTAAGAGGCCCCAGCAGCGGGGCTGGCCCTGCTCTCCTACCGTCTTTTGATGTTGGCCACAGAGCATCAGCAGCTGCCCCCCATGCTGGTCTGCGGATGGCCTTTCAGTGGGTGTCTGGTGTGCCAGGGAGCAGGCTGGCTGGTGTCTTTGTGGCTGTCTGCAGCTCACGCGCAGGCACGGTCCTCCCCTCCTCTTGCCCCACCCTCGGTTGCTCTGTGGCTTTTAAGCCTTCCCTTGGAGCTGTCAGCACCAGCCGCCTCTGCTCTAGGAGCCCGGAGGAGGAAAGTGTGCTGGGCTCCAGCCTGGGGCTCTTCCTCCCTCCCGCCTATCAACCCTGGGCCTGGGCCTCCTTTCGTTACGCGCCATGTGGGCAAGAGTCAAAGCGCGGCAGCAAGTGCAAGGGCCAAGCTTGTGGGCATCTGGTGAAGCTGCGAGAATCGCAACCCTCAGGACTGCAGCATCTCTGGCCAGGGTGCCAAGATCTAGGGCCCGGCCCATTGCGGCCATTCCATCAAACCAGCCAGAGCGAGGACCTGGCACCAGTGGGCGCTAGTCACCCGGCAGGAGGGGAAAGACTTGCTCTTGCACAACTCAATAGAAGGAAGCAGAGTTCCCAGGGCTTGGCCACAAGCCAACAGGGTACCCGGTGGTCCATGGAGAGTTGAAGTGAGATGGTAGGATTCAGACTCCTGCATGCTGCCCATTACACCAGGGGAGGGTGGAGAGCAGCTGTGTCCGGTGCAGGGCATTTGGAGTCCGGGGGCTGCAGCAGGGACGGTGGTGCCTGGGCTGCTGCTGCCCCCAGCCAGGTCTGTACTGGGGAGAGAGCTGCATTAATTAATATGGAAATATACCTATCTCACAGAGCTGGAAGGGACCTTGAAAGGTCATCGAGTCCTGTCCCCTGCCTTCACAGCAGGACCAAGTACCGTTCCTGACAGATTTTTGCCCCAGATCCCTAAATGGCCCCCTCAAGGATTGAACTCATAACCCTGAGTTATGCAGGGGGTCAGACTAGATGATCAGGGCTGGCCTTAGAGCCTTTGAAACTATGAATTTATGAACCTAAAGATGGCTGTAACTGCTAGTGTGAAGGTTGCTGCTCCTGTCCAAGAGGAGATGCTTTGTCTGAGGTTTCCTTGGGGAGAGGCACCAGGATCCCTGTTCCCTCTTTCTCATAACTTTCCTTGAACAGAGCACATCACAGGTTCTCCCGTTTTGTTCTCTAACAGGAAACCTCCATCCACCAGATCTGTAATTCCTCCCATCCTCACACAGTCGCTGGCTACATTTCCTAGCCTGACTCTCACCCCATGGATCTCACGCCTCCTCTGCCATTGGGCAGACATGGAAATAGCAAAGGTCAATTTCTATTTTCATTGGTCATTGCCTGGGTCTAGTTGCAAAACTGCTTCATTATTAACCCCACTCCTTTGTGCACAGAATGTTGGGACTCTGGGAACAGATGGGGCCAAGCTGAAAACTAATAAACCTCTGTTCCCAGAGAACCCATGAAAAGGAACAAAAGATTGTCATCGAGAAGGTTTGAGGGCCTGGAAGGATGGATTAGCAGCTGCAAATATGTTGACTTATTCTCAACTATTTCAATATCTGGAATTTATTAGCATGGGGAAAATAATCAGTAAACTTTAAATGAAGAATTTCCCATGCTCTTTATAACATCAAGTCAGAAGTTGGGCCACCAACACAATAACAAAGAAATCACACCGAGACCCATGACCAATGTAGGCTACAGTTTATTTAAACCCCTTTCGTGCAAAGGAATTGTAGAGGGGAATTTACACATCTATTGTATATAGCCCAATGGGGGTATAGTAGAATTTGTAGAGAGTTTTGAAGTCTATCTCCATGAGATTATTTCTGAGAGAACTGCCAAGATGACAGCCAGGGGATGGGAGTGGAGCTGTATCACTTTCAATAGCTTAAGATTTCTTTCTTCTGCATTATTTGATCTCATTTATGTGTGTTTCAATCATGTAAACAGATAGATATTGTCTCAATACACATACATTAGCCAATCATTACATGAGACAAAAGGTTTAGATTCACAACTTGAAGGCAATGAATGAATTAGAACATAACATAACATAAAAATGGCCGTACCGGGTCAGACCAAAGGTCCATCTAGTCCAGTATCCTGTCTACCGACAGTGGCCAATGCCAGGTGCCCCAGAGGGAGTGAACCTAACAGGCAGTGATCAAGTGATCTCTCTCCTGCCATCCATCTCCACCCTCTGACATACAGAGGCTAGGGACACCATTCCTTACCCATCCTGGCTAATAGCCATTAATGGACTTAACCACCATGAATTGATCCAGTTCTCTTTTAAACGCTGTTATAGTCCTAGCCTTCACAACCTCCTCAAGTAAGGAGTTCCACAAGTTTGACTGTGCACTGTGTGAAGAAGAATTTCCTTTTATTTGTTTTAAACCTGCTGCCTATTAATTTCATTTGGTGACCCCTAGTTCTTGTATTATGGGAATAAGTAAATAACTTTTCCTTATCCACTTTCTCCACATCACTCATGATTTTATATACCTCTATCATATCCCCCCTTAGTCTCCTCTTTTCCAAGCTGATGAGTCTTTAATCTCTCCTCATATGGGACCCGGTCCAAACCCCTAATCATTTTAGTTGCCCTTCTCTGAACCTTTTCCAGTGCCAGTATATCTTTTTTGAGATGAGGAGACCACATCTGTACGCAGTATTCGAGATGTGGGCGTACCATCGATTTATGTAAGGGCAATTATATATTCTCCGTCTTATTCTCTATCCCCTTTTTAATGATTCCTAACATCCTGTTTGCTTTTTTGACCGCTTCTGCACACTGCGTGGATATCTTCAAAGAACTATCCACAATGACTCCAAGATCTTTTCCCTGACTTGTTGTAGCTAATTAGCCCCCATCATATTGTATGTATAGTTGGGGTTATTTTTTCCAATGTGCATTACTTTAGGGGCAACTCCAAGGGAAATACTATTTATGGAGATATCAATCTAAATTTTTTTACATGAGTTTTGTTACCTTCCCTTTAGGTTCTATCCATGGAAATTCACCCATACTCATCTGCTGAAAGATAAAATCATGGAAATCTGCCTCCAGAGAACATGGAAGGCTGACGCAGAAGGGGAACTGAAAGATGCCCACGTTCAAATCAAAACGGGATGTTGAGAACTGACTGTTGCAACGCTGGCCCCCACCAGTCCCTAGCACAGGGGTGGCCAACCTGAGCTTGAGAAGGAGCCAGAATTTACCAATGAACATTGCCAAAGAGCCACAGGAATATGTCAGCAGCCCCACATCAACTACCCCCCTCCAGCCCCAAGCACCTCCTGCCCACCAGCAGCCCCACCAATCAGCGCCTGGGAATCTGGGAATTACCTTCTGTAAAAACTCATCTTCTTTCGAAAACGTGTGGAAATAGCTGATTCAAGAAGTTGTTGACAGATGGATAGTACGCGTCTATCAGCAGCTCCTTGGGTCACCAGCCGCTGTCAACCAAGCCAGTTGGCAGACTGAAGGCAGGGCAAGGATGCTGAAGCAGAAAGTTCTTTGCTGTTGGGATACGTGACATCACAATAAACTTATACAGAAACATACCTGGACACCCACCCAGAGAGACACGCACCCACAGAAGCTAGTAACATTTACAACATTGAGAGATGCACCCAAAATCTCTAGGAATTTTGATTTGGGGGAGGGGATCATAGGTGCTGACTGCATGGGTGCTCCAGGACTGGATCAGGGCTGGAGCACCCACGGGGAAAAATTAGCGGGGAAAAATCACTGCTGATAAAGTCTGTGGCTAGCACAGCTTGGAGGAGTGGTTAATGAGGGGGAGTTGTACAGAGCAGCCTGGATGGTTTGGTAAACTGGGATTAGTAAAACAAATGCAGTTTAATACAGCCAAAAGCCAGGCCCTGTAGCTGGGATCGGAGGTTGGTGGCCACACCTAGAGCCTAGGGAACCGTAGCCTGGAAAGCAGGGACTATGAAAAGGATTTAGGGTCATAGAGGACAAACAGCTGAACCTGAACTTCTGTGAGCTGCTTTCAGGTTAAGCCTGCAGCTTTGGGCAAGTAATTCAGACCCTGGGTCTGTGTTAGAGCAGACGGGCGTGTTTGGCTCAACAAGACAGGGTGCTGGGGTCCCAAGCTGCCAGAGCAGGAAAGCAGGGGCAGAAGTAGTCTTGGCACATCGGTTGGCAGCTCCCAAGGGGCTTTCTGTGAACCAACCCATCACAAGGGACAAAACACTCCAATCCCTCCCGGTGGGAGGAGCCAGGTTTGCTCTTCAAATTCTGTCCTTGGTAAATGTCCAGGTCTGGGAATGTCCCACAACAGCATTTCTAATGGGAATCTGGCTGCAGAACAATTAAACTGCTGACAGCTCCTATGCAGGAGGGATGGGAATTCAGTCATAGAATCATAGAATATCAGGATTCGAAGGGACCTCAAGAGGTCATCTACTCCAACCCCCTGCTCAAAGCAGGACCAATTCCCAACTAAATCATCCCAGCCAGGGCTTTGTCAAGCCGGGCCTTAAAAATCTCCAAGGAAGGAGACTTCACCACCAGTCTCTGTGTTCTGTCAGTGCAGGTAGAGCAATAGGAAAAACTTCACCAGTCACTGTAGCAACTGTCTACTCTAAAGTATTACAGGAGTATTTTAAGTGTAGACAGCCTGAGAGTAAGACCAGATCTACCTCCAGGTGGCACTAGGGATGCACCAGAACTGAGACTACAGCAATGACAACAGTTCAATGCTTCCAGAGTTGGCAGGATTCAAACCTACGTGGGAAAGCCCCAAGCAATTTTTAGTCCAGCACCTTAACCCCTCAGCCACAACTATCTGATGACCACTAGCTTCCCTACACTATGATTCTCTTCTCAGTCAATTATCACTTCACATTGTTTGCTCAGACCAGCCTCCCCGGCCCAATCACTGTTGTGCGGGGCTGTAAGTGTGTCCATTGCTAGACAGCAGGAATTCCTGCCCATTTCTCTTCCGGCTGGAGCAGGATTGGAGTGTGTTTGTGTTAATGACATTGCTGTAGATTGTTGTTCGTTCCCCATCTTGACAATTCAGACAGTCCCTGAGACCCCCCCGGGCTTTGCTGCCGCAAGTCTCCTTCGCGAGGTCTCTCCTCGAGGACTGAGAGAGAATTAGGATTCACAGATGTGAGCATGAGGAGGAACCTCTGTGGAGTTTTCTCCTTTCCTACCATTGATTGGGCCAAAAACAACCTTCCCTTTTACAAGGTAAGAGGCCCAGAGAGGTTTGGAACCTGTTCAGTCTGATCCCCCTGGTGCAGGCAGCACTCTAGGCCCAGAAAACACTGGCTTAAGGTGGCCGAATTTGATTTCCTGCCTAGGACTTTGACGCTTGGAATCCCTGGGGACATTGGGGTTTATCCTTTTTGGTTTCCCTTTTCCTCCCTCCTTTCTCCTCTTCTCTTGCTTCTTTTTCCCCTTTCCCCGGCTTCCCCCCCCTCTACCAAGGAGGGGTGTGTGTGGAGTGTGGATGGGGTGGGGGGGTGCTCTCATTGCGGGAGGTCCTCACAAAGAGGTGGGGCTGGAATTGAGAGGGATCCCCTCTGATGGTGACCTGGGCCGACCTTTGGGACATCTGGTGAGACCTCTCAGCCTCCCGCCCCTCCGAGTCTCAGTGCTGATTGGCCAAGCAGGGGGCTATCAACAGCAAGGAGATTCAGGTCCTTTTGGTCTCTTTTCAAATCAGGCAAATAAGTCACAACCAATCCAATGTATGGGATTAATCTTGCTGCTTCTCTCCATGAATTGTCTCTTAGCAGGTCAGGATTTCCCCTAGTGGTCGAGGTCTTCTAAAATACTGGCTGAATAATTACTATGAACCACTGTTGGTCTGTAGCTCACTTGAGCGCACTTTACTCTGATCAGTCACTGTATGAAATTCAAGATGTCACAGATAGGTTGAAAGTCAGGAGCAGTGTTTCCTCACATTTTTTATGTCCGTGTGCGGAATGAATTTTGTGATGTGCACCAATATGTGCAATTTTGTTATGTGACACATCACCTGTATATTGCTGCACATCCCAAAATTCATTCTGCTCATGGACAGTGTGTGGCAGGGGTGAGGCTGAAGGGTTCGCAGTGTGGGAGGGGTCTGAAGTGGGGCACAGGTTTGGGGTGTGGGCTCTGGGGTGGGGCTGGGAATGAGGGGTTAGGGCTAGGGCAGAGGGTTGGAGTGCAGGGGGGTGAGGGCTCTGGCTGGGGGTGCGGGCTCTGGGGTGGGGCTGGGAATGAGGGGCTCAGGGCTAGGAGAGAGGGTTGGGCTGCAGGGGGCTAAGGGCTCTGGCTGGGGGTGTGGGCTCTGGGATGGGGCTGGGAATGAGGGGTTTGGGGAGCAGGTTGCCCCAGGGAGAGAGGACTCGCCCCAGCCCTCTCTCACCACAGCAGCTCAGGGCCAGGTAAGAGAGCACCTGTCTCCTGGCCGCAGCAGCTCTGTGGTGCTGGGCTGGGGCTGGGGCTGGGGCTGAGGGAGGGGACAGGATTTATTTTTCCTAAGTCAAAACGGGGAAGGGAAGGAGTTATGCTTCAGTTTTTACCTTATAAACTTTGGTCCTGTCTAATATATAAGATGCTATGGGAATAAGACACCATGTCATGTGGTGACATCACAAGAGCAGAGGGTGTGAGAACTGCAGCAACCGAGAGGGCAGGGGATTTAGAGTAAAATTGCTTCAAATGCTGAATTCGTCGGCTGGCATTTAACAGCAACGCTTAGCTAACAGAATGGAGAAAGGAATTCTCTGCTAAAGATTCAACCTGCCCCTTTGGCCAACTCCACCCCTTCCCTGAACAGAGTGTGCTCAGAACAACACTCCCCCTCCCCACACACACACACAAGCCCACAGCTGGGCGCCCAGCACAAAGCAAGGGAGGGGGTTCTTTGGCTTCTTTTATTTTTACTTTGCAAAAGGTTTTTTAAAAAGCATTTTCTGCTCCTGTTCCCCATGGTGAGGAAGCAGATGGTTGTGGGGAAGGGAACTTGAGAGCGGTGGAGCCATGGCAGTAGGGGGAAGTTGCCGGAGGCTGAAGAGGGCAAAGGGGGGCTGAAGGTGACCAGGTGCGGTGCGGGGAAGGGAACAGTTTGGGGAGGCTGAACAGGGCGATGGGGGGCAGTTGGAGGAGGCTGAAGGGGAGATGGGGGAAGGGGACATTTGGGGGAAGGCTAAAGGGGGCAATGGGTTGAAGGAGGCTGGGGCAGAGTGGCAGTTGGGGGGGCTGCTCATCTCCATGGGAGGGGAGGAGGAAGAGGAGCTCCCCTGGGAGGTAGTGAGGGGCAGCAGCATGGCTGCCCCCAGGGGGACACAGCATGGCTGTGGGGGGCTGTGAGGGGAGGGACTGTCGGGTGGCACAGCTGGGTGGGGTGGCTGCACCCTGGCTTGGGGCGAGGAGGACAGTCGGTGGGGGATTGTGGAGTGGTGGGCCACACTGGGGTTTGGGGGCTTGTGGGGGGAAGCCCCTTGGGGCTGTGGGCGGGGTAGTGGGGTGGCACCAGACCACGGTTTTTGGTCGGCCTTGGGGCATCTCTGGCTGTGTGCACCAGCGGGGGACGGGGGGTCTGTCACCCACTAGGCGTAAGTTGTGGCATCGACTGATCTAGTGACATTTTGTATCTTCATTTTTATTTAAAAACACAGCTCGATCCCCTCGGCCCGGCGCCTTTGAAATCCCTGGGCCCCTGGGCATGGACCCCTTGGCCCCACGTCCCTGCTGGGGGCCTGGGGTGACGCCACAAGACATGAATAAGAGCCAGACCCCCTGGCCAGACCCAGGGACTCCAGCTCGCCAGGGCCCAGGAGGTGCCGGGCGGAGCGATCCGGGGCCCACCCCAGCAGCAGGAGTGAATTGCGGGCGCTGCCTTGCTAGCACCCCAGGCCTCGGCTGCTGCCGTTGTGGCCCCCCGAGTCCTGGCTGCGGGCGGGGGAGGGACATTCCCGCTGCCCCGCCCCCCCGAGAGACTCTCCCCGGGCAGAGACCCCGGTCCGGCACCCCTGACTGGGACCCCGAGCCCCCCCGGCAGTGCCCCACGTGGGGAGAAGGGGAGATCTGTCCCCCGCAGGGAGCTGCTCCCGGTGCAGCCTGTGCGGGGCGGGGGGCCCAGACTGCTCCCAGCAGGGCGAGTCCCGGCCTCGGGGAGAGGGAAGCGGCTGCAGCGCCCAGGGTTTGCAGGGGATGGAGGAGGGGCAGCGACATGTGGGGAGCCGGGGGGAGGGGGAAGGGTTGTGGGAGGGGGCAGGAATTGGGGAACAGGGATGCAGGAGGGGGTGAGCAGGGATGTGGGAGGGGGCAGGACGGGGAAGGGGAATGTGGTAGAGGGCGGGAGGGGGGTGACCGGGGATGTGGGAGGGGGTAGGAATTGGGGAACAGGGATGTGGGAGCGGGTTGAGCAGGGATGTGGGAGGGGGCGGGAGGGGGTGACCGGGGATGTGGGAGGGGGTAGGAATTGGGGAACAGGAATGTGGAAGGGGGTGGGAGGGGTGTGACCAGGGATCTGGGAGGGGGTAGGAATTGGGGAACAGGGATGTGGGAGGGGGGTGAGCAGGGATGTGGGAGGGGGCGGGAATTGGGGAACAGGGATGTGGGAGAGGGGTGAGCAGGGATGTGGGAGGGGGCGGGAGGGGGATGACTGGGGATGTGGGAGGGGGTAGGAATTGGGGAACAGGGATGTAGGAGGGGGATGACCAGGGATGTGGGAGAGGGCAGGAATTGGGGAACAGGGATGTAGGAGGGGGGTGAGCAGGGATGTGGGAGGGGGTAGGAATTGGAGAACAGGGATGTAGGAGGGGGGTGACTGGGGATGTGGGAGGGGGTAGGAATTGGGGAACAGGGATGCAGGGGGCGGGAGGGGGCTGGGGGATATGGGGCGCTGGAGGGAGGCTGGGGGAACACACAGGTATCGGGACAGGGGGAGAATTCTGGGGCTCAGGGGAGCAGAGCTGGACTAGAGGGAAACTCTGAGTGTCCGATAAAGGGAAGAAAAGGGGGGCTGTGGGGGAGGGGCTGTGGGGGGGCTGGAGGGAGACTATGGAGCAAGCAGAGACTGGCTGGGGAGGGCAGAGCCAGAGGGCAGGAGGAGGGAGGGGGATGGGCAGAGATACAATGGCAGCTCCCCCAGCCCATGGGGTAGGAGATTGGGAGGGGCTGCCCCGCCCAGCAGCCACTGGGAATCTTTTTCCCTAGACATGGTCAAACCAGGGATATCAAAGGTGAACCAGGAAGTACTGGGTTTACTGGTTTGCTTCCCGGTTAACCGGACCTTGCCAGTTAACCCCGCTGACCGGCCAGCCCCCCTGGGCCAGAGGAGTCCCGGCCGCAGTGGGCTGGGGGGTGTGGGGCAGCCCCACGCCGGTGGGCAGGCAGGATCAATATTGCAAACTGTTTGGATTTTTGATTATTTATTTATTTGGTAACTTTAACTTTACATGAGTTTCCCTAGTGTTTTTGTGTTGTCAAATATACATGATTATTTTTTCCTAAACAGTCTGTTTGAGAAACCTAAAAAACCATATTTAAACCTTTGCTTTCTCATACAGGACCTCTGCAGTGAAAGGACACATTGGAGGCCCGGAAATTGTCTTTTGACGCTCACGTGTGTTATGGAACTGCCGATATGAATTTTGCTAGTTGATTTAGCGTGGGCGTGACATTTTTCAGCTGTTCCCAGTAGTTCAATATGTTTTCTTTCTTATGGAGACGTGGCCCATCTGTGAATGAATCAGGAATTGGCCCAATCCTTTTTTGAGCTTTCCATCATCCAGATATCGCTTCCTTTTTAGAGATTTCACAACCATTCAGAAGACATTCCAATTCATCTTTCACTTTCAGACGTGTCTGACATTGATTCTCTGACATCATTATTTCTGACTCAAGCATTTCCATCTTCATCCACTTTTTGGTGTCATGAAATTTTGCCTTGACTTTGTCCTCTGCTGACAGTGGGGGTTGATGTCTAGGATCAAGATATATGTGTGAGAGAAATGGCTCCTGCTCGGTCCCCTTCCTCTTTTTCTCCACGGCCACTGCCTACCAGCAGGATTCCTTTTCCTCGACCTCCCTCTGTGCCGTGGGGCCACTAAATCGCACCTAGACAGCCAGCTGCATCCCAATCCCCCATGCTGAAGCCTCCCTGCCAAAGTCCTGCACGTGGCGCCACAACTCGCTGGGAACTCGACTTCTTGTGCCCAGAGAGTCTCTTCCCCTCATTAGATGACCCGAGAAACAGTGTCCATCCCCCTTTTGTAAAGAAGGCTTTGGCGAGGCTTTTCCCCTGTGGCCTAAGGGTGAAGGCAGCTGACTTTAGATCAGGCAATTGAGGGTTCAAGTCCCTTCGTGGTTGTGCTTGCTTAGTTTTCCCTTTGTGCCGAAATTCCTGCTTTCTTCAGGCCTGGAACCTCTTCTTGGCCGCTCAGGCCCATGCTCTGGTTTCAGCTAGAGCCCCAGGACGGAATTGGGGCCAGGGCCGGCTCTAGGTTTTTTGCTGCCCCAAGCAAAAAAAGTTTTGGCTGCCCCCTGTCCCAGCCCTGGGCTCCTCGCTGCACCCCCCTGCCGCCCCAACCCTGGACTCTCCCCCACCACCCGCACCCCCCTGCTGCCCCAGCCCTGGGTTCTCCCCCCCACAATCCGCACCTCTCTGCCGCCCCAGTGCTGGGCTCTCCCCCCACACATCTCCCTGCTGCCCCAGCTCTGCGCTCCCCCGTATCCCCCCGCCATTGTCCCACACACACACCTTCTGCCGCCCCAGCCCTGGGCTCTCCCACCCTGACCCGCACCCCCCTGCCACCCCAGCCCTGGTCTCTCACCCTCCCACCCACACACCCTGCTGCCCCTGCTCTGGGTTCCCCCCTACTCCCCCCACCATTGCCCCACACACACACCTCCTGCCGCCCCAGCCCTGGGCTCCCCCCCCCCACCTGCACCCTCCTTCCGCCACAGCCCTGGGTGACTGGTAACTCGCTCCCAGGGCGGGTCATTCCGCAGGAATTTTGGATGTGCACAGAACACAGACAGGATTGGTTCCCATATGATTAAAGAACTGCAGTAAAGTGGAACAATTTTCAGCTTGTGTGATTGGAGTATATCTGGATGCATATTATAAGACTGTCCTACATAAAGGAGGAAAAGTTGAGGTGCCTTTATTATTCTTTTGTTCCACTCTTTCTTTCTATGGGGAATTTGCCAATGCAATATCACTGTCTTCCTTTTAAACAAACAAACAAACAAACAAATGTAACCCTTCTGCCCATCTAAGTTGGCAGCAACAAGGGCCGGGTTCTGTATCTAGGGGTTCCGTTTCAATAACGCAATGCAAAACCGGCTCGAGCCCCCACCCAGTGACCTGGGACAATTACATACCACCCCATGGGCGCCTCTAGGAGGCAATACTTCCCCTCTCGCAAGCACGGAGTCTGAGTGTAACAGAAAATGTTTAATAATATGAGGTAAACAACATCAGCATTAAATTGGACAAACAACACAAACAGGCTTCATGAGCAAAAAACCCACCCCAGCAAATTGGGCTGTGTCCTTTCCCTTTGGTTCTTGAAACCAGCAACCCAAGAATCACCAAGGTCCCAAAAGTCCAACAACCTCAAAGTCTCTTGGGTCCAGCAACCCAAGGATCACCAAAGTCCCAAAAGTCCAACAACCCCAAAGTCTCTTGGGTCCGGCAACCCAAGGATCACCAAAGTCCCAAAAGTCCAACAACCTCAAAGTCTCTTGGGTCCAGCAACCCAAGGATCACCAAAGTCCCAAAAGTCCAACAACCCCAAAGTCTCTTGGGTCCGGCAACCCAAGGATCACCAAAGTCCCAAAAGTCCAACAACCCCCCAATGTCTCTGTCCCTGGTCAGTGCAGCCCCAGAGTTCAAGCGGGCGGGGGGGGGGCACGCAGGGTGTTAAGGGGCACCTTACGTGATTCGAGGCCGACTGGCTGCCTCTCCGTGGGGTTCCACCGCAGCCTTCTCCACGAGCTGCTCCACTCCACTCCACCAGCTGTCCTGTGAGCCGCTCCCGCCGTCCATGAACTGCTCTGGCAGCTGCTCCGCTCACCGACCTGTGAGCCGCTCAGCTCTGCTCCACTTCAGCTGTTCCTTGGGCCGCTCCCACAAGGCTCCGCTCTGCTCTGCTCGCTGCTTCTCCAGCCACTCCACCCTGCTCACTGACCTGTAAGTTGCTCAGCTCCACTCTGCTAGCTGCTCCACCAGCCGCTTAGCAATATAGCTTCAGGCTCCCCCACTAGTTAACACAGTCTCAGTGATCTCAGCTCTTAGCAATAGTAGGGGAGCCCCAGTGCTAGTGCACCATTAGCCCAAAGTGAATTCAGCTCAGCAGCCTGTAACTAGACTCCTAATGGAATCAAAGTTAGCTCTGACATTCAACAGTGGAGAGAGAGGGTAATGCAATCGGTGTTTCAAACCCTCAAAGAGGGCCCATACTACCAGATATAAATACCTGACCCCATCCTCTCTCCCTTCACTGGCTTTTGTAACCCATGCCCCTTGTCAAGCAAGTGCTACTTAGGTAATGGTGAAGAACTCACTCAGTCCTTCTGTCATACAACAGGTTCACTGCCCTTGATTCACAGAATCAGGGTAACAAAACTTTATTCTTCCTGCCCCAATAACAGAGAACTTGGGGATCCCACACCAGCCAAAGTAACCACTTTGAGTTGCTGTTGTTTCCTGCCAGGCGAGTGGGTGTGCCTATGCAAACAAGATCAGCCCCTGGAGTTCTTTTCCACACTCGCCATAATTCACCACCAGATGTCAGCGTAGAGCTCATCCTGACTCTGCTTACACAAAAAAACAGCAATGGCTGTTGAAAATAGCAATTCCAGTTCTAATAACCACTGGGAAGCATTTCTTGCTCAATTTTATCCTACTTTTTCTACAGCAAGTTACAGTGGATCAGTATATTTGATTTGGGAGAAATGAAGTAACAGCTGCCCAAACTGAGCTTGAGCACGCCTGAATTTTGAGGTGTTCAAATCTGGAAGGCAGGTGCTCGGGCGGGGGAAGGGGACTGTGGCTCCGCGGGGGGGCACGGCAGCATATATGCTGGTCTGAGTGGCATGGTAAGGGGGCTGGGGGGTTGGAGAACGGGTAGCGGGTTCCGGGGGGAGCAGTCAAGGGACAGGGAGCAGGGGGAGTTGGATGGGGCGGCGGTTCGAGAGGGGGGCAGTCGGGCAGGGAGAAGGGGGGGGTTAGATGGGTCAGGGGGTCAGGGGGGCAGTCAGCAGTTGGATAGGCACGGGAGTCCCAAGAGTTTGTCAGGGGACAGGTAGGGGGTGGGGTCCTAGGGGAGAAGTTGGGGGGAGTCTCAGGAGGGGGCAGTTGGGGACAAGGACCAGTGGGGCTTAGATAGGGGGTGGGGTCCTGAGGGGCAGTTGGAGCAGGGAGGTTGGATAGGTTGGGGTTTCTGTGGGGGCAGTCGGAGTGGATGGGGGCAAGGTGGGGCTACCCTCCCTCTCCATGGAGTGTCCTATTTTTGGAATGTTAAAATATGGAATCCCTATTCACAGCGCAGCTCTCCATTCACTGCAGCATGAGGTCTCAGGTACCTCCCTCCCTCCCCCTCTTTCCTGTTGGTAGTGGCCAAGGGAATGCTGGGAAATGTAGTTCTTTCCCTGCTCCAGGGCTGGCTCTATAGGCAGGGAGCTAACCAAGGAACTACAGCTCCCAGGGACCCCTGTTGGTTCTCAGCTCCCATGCTGGATCCCTGCCACCCCTGCAAATGGGCTGCCCCAAGCATGTGCTTGCTTTGCTGGTGCCTAGACCCGCCCCTGCATAAGACATACACACAACGACACCATGCTAAGGTGGTACAAGCAACCTTCATTCTGGTGTTTCCTAATGTTTAAAGGCCTGGTCTGCACACAGTTCTTGGTAGTTCTAGAACTATTTTGGGTAGGGATGCATTTATTTACATCTCCCTTAATAGTTGTCCCAGCACAACTTCTACTGTGCACACAGTTCTATCCTCATACAAGTGTCTTACACCAATATAGCTTATTCCCCTCACTGTACTGGTAGAAAGCACCGTTATACTGATAGGACTGTCCCCATACTAGGGGGGTTGTACGGCTTCAACTACACTAGTAGAGCTCAAGCACTACAACTTTCTAGTGTAAATAAGCCCCTGCTCACTATCACTCGTGCACCTTTATATTGAATTAGAACAAAAAAGTCAGTCTCTTGTTACGGAGGAACAGAGATTGCCTCCCCACAGGACAAATGACACTCAGATACTTGGCCCTCAGATACTGTGGTGATGGGCACCAACTGAGAAACCCTAGATAAATAGCTCCATGTAGATGAACGAATGTCAGTGCAGAGGTGTCATGGGGTTGCTGGTCCTTTAAGTGGAGTCTGGGCCCAGGCTACGTATGGGAAGGTAATTTAAAAGCAAAGAGCCCATGTAGGGCAGATGATTGTCTGTCAGGCACCTGGCCCTCATCAAAGGCCATCAGGACTCAGGGGCAAGGAGGAGCTCTTGGGACAGGCCCGTTCTGTTGCTGCAGGAGGAGACCTACAGCCTGTTTAACTCTCTAAGCTGTCAGGTAAACTGATGGAGTAGAAAGGGTCCAGCTTTAGCCCCCAGCTCAGCCAATCAGCATTGAGACTCTGCGGGGAGGGAGGCTGAGGGGTCTCACCACATGGCCCAAAGGATGGCCCAGCTCACCTGTGGGGATCTCTGTCAGAGCACTCTTCCTGTCCCATGGCTTTGTGAGGGCCTCCCACAATGAGGGCTGGAGAGCAGCCCCCTCCTCGCCTGTGGAGGGAGAGAAGAAGGGAAAAGGGAAAACAAAAGAGACACAAACCCCAATGTCCCCAGTGACTCTAAGGGACAAAGTCCTCAGTGGGGGGAAAATTCTCCCACCTTAACCTAGTGTTTTCCATGCCTAGAATTTGGCCGGCACCAGATGGTTCAGGCTGAACAGGTTCCAAACCACTCTGAGGCTCTGACCTTCTCAGCAGGGACGGCTGTTTTCCAGCTAAATCAGTAGTGGGAAAGGGGGAAACTCCGAAGAGGCTCCTCCTCGCGCTCACGTACCTGAACCTGAATTCTCCCTCAGGCCTCAAGGGGAGACCTCGGGAAGGAGACTGGCTGCAGCAAACCAAGGGGGGTCTCTGAGATTGCCCCTGCCCTGCAGCCTGTCCTGCCTGCCCGTTGCCATGGACTCTCTGTGAGGTCACCGCCTCCCAACCTCTTTTCACCAAGCAGCCGAGGTGCTGCAAAAGGCCCTTGTGATGTCACTGCCACACCCACCCCTGCCCTGTGGGGCTAATGTCCTGCTCCTGCCAGCCCCTTTCCATGTTTGAGCGGCGACCCCTGTATCGCCCTCCCCCGCCACACACACACACACACACACACACTCACTCTTAGCTCTGGGGATCAATCAGGCTACTCATGAAAACATCAGAGGCTGCTCAATGTGCCACACTCCGGTTTTCAGAGATTTCTAGACTTTAAGGCCAGAAGAGACCATTAGATCATATAATCTGACACCTCCTGCCCCCCGCCGCTTGCATAGAATCTTGTATAGCACAGTGGCTAGATATCACAGACCTCTTGTATAGCACAATGGCTAGTTTTGGACCAAAGCACACTCCAGAAAGGAATCTAGTCTTCATTGGAAGACATCAAGAGATGGAGAAACCACCACTTCCCCTGGTAGTTTGGAGGAAACTGATGCAGAGAGGGGAAGGGAACTGACCCCAAGGCCACACCTGTGAGTCTGTATCATAAGACATACGCACAACGACACCGTGCTAAGGTGGTACAAGCAACCTTCATTCTGGTGTTTCCTAACGTTTAAAGGCCTGGTCTGCACACAGTTCTTGGTAGTTCTAGAACTATTTTGGGTAGTGTTGGTGTCACTAGGCTTAGCTACCAGGTAACTAGGGGGAGTGGAAGGCCAAAAGTGCCGATGAAGCTCTTCTGCTCTGGGTCTGTGAGCCACAGTGACTCCATCTTGTGAACTCTCACCTACTTCTGTGCTAACTGCTGACATGCTGAAGCAGAAATGTAAGGGTCAGCTTTTCTAGCAGGCAGCTGCTGTAAACAGGCCTTGCAAGGCCAAGAGATAAGCAGACGAATGGGAACTTTTCTAATTGTAATTGCCAGAGAAGGGAGGGGTGGGAGGGGTAAAAGGGAGTAACAGAACAAAGGCTTACACAGAAACTGCTTGGAATATAAAAGGGAAAATTTTATTTGTATTTGTTGCACTTGATTTGAGACATCCTGGTCTCCTAGTGCCATTTCAGAGCTCTGAAATAAACTTGGCTTGCTTTCTCCCCTCAGTGTCTTCATTGGTGCCAAGCACAACGGGCAACGAACCCCTGTTTGCTATCTCGGGGCCCAGTTCTGGGCAGGCAACAGTAGGGATGCATTTATTTACATCTCCCTTAATAGTTGTCCCAGCACAACTTCTACTGTGCACACAGTTATATCCTCATACAAGTGTCTTACACCAATATAGCTTATTCCCCTCACTGTACTGGTATAAAGCACCGTTATACTGATAGGACTGTCCCCATACTAGGGGGGTTGTACTGCTTGAACTATACTAGTAGAGCTCAAGCACTACAACTTTCTAGTGTAAACAAGCCCCTGCTCACTATCACTCGTGCACCTTTATATTGAATTAGAACAAAAAAGTCAGTCTCTTGTTACGGGGGAACAGAGATTGCCTCCCCACAGG
This sequence comes from Chrysemys picta bellii, assembly GCF_011386835.1. Taxonomy (NCBI): domain Eukaryota; kingdom Metazoa; phylum Chordata; order Testudines; family Emydidae; genus Chrysemys; species Chrysemys picta. Next base: position 15,703,262 of record NC_088807.1, on the reverse strand, counting down.
ACAAATGACACTCAGATACTTGGCCCTCAGATACTGTGGTGATGGGCACCAACTGAGAAACCTAGATAAATAGGCAGGGAGTTAACCAAGGAACTACAGCTCCCAGGGCTCCCTGTTAGTTCTCAGCTCCCATGCTGGATCCCTGCCGCCCCTGCAAATAGGCTGCCCCAAGCACGTGCTTGCTTTGCTGGTGCCTAGAGCCGCCCCTGATTGGGGCCTAGGGCATCACAAAGGCTAGAGCATGAGCCTTAGTTGCGTCCAGGCTAGCCTTTGCCATTCCTGACTTGCCAAAGAAAATGGGCGGATGCCCAGGCTAGTGTTCAGAGCAGTTTCCCTCTTTCAAATGTGCGCCTGTCCCTCTGCTTGAGGGGGCTGCTAAATAGCACCTTTGGAGCCCGGCTGTTTCGCTGCTTCTCACCAGCTGGGGAACATCTCCTTCCCCACTGTGAAATGAGCAACCTTGGAGCGGGAATGGTAAGAGGCCCCAGCAGCGGGGCTGGCCCTGCTCTTCTCATGTTGGCCACAGAGCATCAGCAGCTGCCCCCCATGCTGGTCTGCGGATGGCCTTTCAGTGGGTGTCTGGTGTTCCAGGGAGCAGGCTGGCTGGTGTCTTTGTGGCTGTCTGCAGCTCACGCGCAGGCACGGTCCTCCCCTCCTCTTGCCCCACCCTCGGATGCTCTGTGGCTTTTAAGCCTTCCCTTGGAGCTGTCAGTACCAGCCGTCTCTGCTCTAGGAGCCCGGAGGAGGAAAGTGTGCTGGGCTCCAGCCTGGGGCTCTTCCTCCTTCCTGCCTATCAACTCTGGGCCTGGGCCTCCTTTTGTTACGCGCCATGTGGGCAAGAGTCAAAGCGCGGCAGCAAGTGCAAGGGCCAAGCTTGTGGGCATCTGGTGAAGCTGCGAGAATCGCAACCCTCAGGACTGCAGCATCTCTAGCCAGGGAGTCAAGTTCTAGGGCCCGGCCCATTGCGGCCATTCCGTCAAACCAGCCAGAGCGAGGACCTGGCACCAGTGGGTGCTAGTCACCCGGCAGGAGGGGAAAGACTTGTTCTTGCACAACTCAATAGAAGGAAGCAGAGCTCCCAGGGCTTGGCCACAAGCCAACAGGGTACCCGGTGGTCCCATGGAGAGTTGCAGTGAGATGGTAGGAGTCAGACTCCTGCATGCTGACCATTACACCAGGGGAGGGTGGGGAGCAGCTGTTTCCGGTGCAGGGCATTTGGAGTCCGGGGGCTGCGGCAGGGACGGTGGTGCCTGGGCTGCTGCTGCCCCCAGCCAGGTCTGTAATGGGGAGAGAGCTGCATTAATTAATATGGAAATATACCTATCTCACAGAGCTGGAAGGGACCTTGAAAGGTCATCGAGTCCAGTCCCCTGCCTTCACAGCAGGACCAAGTACCGTTCCTGACAGATTTTTGCCCCAGATCCCTAAATGGCCCCCTCAAGGATTAAACTCATAACCCTGTGTTATGCAGGGGGTCAGACTAGATGATCAGGGCTGGCCTTAGAGCCTTTGAAACTATGAATTTATGAACCTAAAGATGGCTGTAACTGCTAGTGTGAAGGTTGCTGCTCCTGTCCAAGAGGAGATGCTTTGTCTGAGGTTTCCTTGGGGAGAGGCACCAGGATCCCTGTTCCCTCTTTCTCATAACCTTCCTTGGACAGAGCACATCACAGGTTCTCCCGTTTTGTTCTCTAACAGGAAACCTCCATCCACCAGATCTGTAATTCCTCCCATCCTCACACAGTCGCTGGCTACATTTCCTAGCCTGACTCTCACCCCATGGATCTCACGCCTCCTCTGCCATTGGGCAGACATGGAAACAGCAAAGGTCAATTTCTATTTTCTTTGGTCATTGCCTGGGTCTCGCTGCAAAACTGCTTCATTATTAACCCCACTCCTTTGTGCACAGAATGTTGGGACTCTGGGAACAGATGGGGCCAAGCTGAAAACCAATAAACCTCTGTTCCCAAAGAACCTAGGAAAAGGAACAAAAGATTGTCATCGAGAAGGTTTGAGGGTCTGGAAGGATGGATTAGCAGCTGCAAATATGTTGACTTATTCTCAACTATTTCAATATCTGGAATTTATTAGCATGGGGAAAATAATCAGTAAACTTTAAATGAAGAATTCCCCATACTATTTATAACATCATGTCAGAAGTTGGGCCACCAACACAATAACAAAGAAATCACACTGAGACCCATGACCAATGTAGGCTACAGTTTATTTAAACTCCTTTCCTGGAAAGGAATTGTAGGGGGGAATTTACACATCTATTGTATATAGCCCAATGGGGGTATAGTAGACTTTGTAGTGAGTTTTGAAGTCTATCTCCATGAGATTATTTCTGAGAGAACTGCCAAGATGACAGCCAGGGGATGGGAGTGGAGCTGTATCACTTTCAAAGCTTAAGATTTCTTTCTTCTGCATTATTTGATCTCATTTATGTGTGTTTCAATCATGTAAACAGATAGATATTGTCTCAATACACATACATTAGCCAATCATTACATGAGACAAAAGGTTTAGATTCACAACTTGAAGGCAATGAGTGAATTAGAACATAACATAACATAAGAATGGCCGTACAGGGTCAGACCAACGGTCCATCTAGTCCAGTATCCTGTCTACCGACAGTGGCCAATGCCAGGTGCCCCAGAGGGAGTGAACCTAACAGGCAATGATCAAGTGATCTCTCTCCTGCCATCCATCTCCACCCTCTGACAAACAGAGGCTAGGGACACCATTCCTTACCCATCCTGGCTAATAGCCATTAATGGACTTAACCACCATGAATTGATCCATTTCTCTTTTAAACGCTGTTATAGTGCTAGCCTTCACAACCTCCTCAAGTAAGGAGTTCCACAAGTTGACTGTGCGGTGTGTGAAGAAGAATTTCCTTTGATTTGTTTTAAACCTGCTGCCTATTAATTTCATTTGGTGAATGAATTATGTATTATGGGAATAAGTAAATAACTTTTCCTTATCCACTTTCTCCACATCACTCATGATTTTATATACCTCTATCATATCCCCCCTTAGTCTCCTCTTTTCCAAGCTAAAGAGTCTTTAATCTCTCCGCATCTGGGACCCGTTCCAAACCCCTAATCATTTTAGTTGCCCTTCTCTGAACCTTTTCCAGTGCCAGTATATCTTTTTTGAGATGAGACCACATCTGTACGCAGTATTTGAGATGTGGGCGTACCATCGATTTATGTAAGGGCAATAATATATTCTCCGCCTTATTCTCTATCCCCTTTTTAATGATTCCTAACATCCTGTTTCCTTTTTTGACCGCTTCTGCACACTGCGTGGACATCTTCAAAGAACTATCCACAATGACTCCAAGATCTTTTTCCTGACTTGTTGTAGCTAAATTAGCCCCCATCATATTGTATGTATAGTTGGGGTTATTTTTTCCAATGTGCATTACTTTAGGGGCAACTCCAAGGGAAATACTATTTATGGAGATATCAATCTAAATTTTACATGAGTTTTGTTATCTTCCCTTTAGGTTCTATCCATGGAAATTCACCCATACTCGTCTGCTGAAAGATAAAATAATGGAAATCTGCCTCCAGAGAACATGGAAGGCTGACGCAGAAGGGGAACTGAAAGATGCCCACATTCAAATCAAAACGGGAGGTTGAGAACTGACTGTTGCAATGCTGGCCCCCACCAGTCCCTAGGACAGGGGTGGCCAACCTGAGCCTGAGAAGGAGCCAGAATTTACCAATGAACATTGCCAAAGAGCCACAGGAATATGTCAGCAACCCCCATCCCCTACCTCCCTCCAGCTCCAAGCACCTCCCGCCCACCAGCAGCCCCACCAATCAGCGCCTGGGAATCTGGGAATTACCTTCTGTAAAAACTCATCTTCTTTCGAAAACGTGTGGAAATAGCTGATTCAAGAAGTTGTTGACAGATGGATAGTACGCGTCTATCAGCAGCTCCTTGGGTCACCAGCCGCTGTCAACCAAGCCAGTTGGCAGACTGAAGGCAGGGCAAGAATGCTGAAGCAGAACATTCTTTGCTGTTGGGATACGTGACATCACAATAAACTGATACAGAAACACACCTGGACACCCACCCAGAGAGACACGCACCCACAGAAGCTAGTAACATTTACAACATTGAGAGATGCACCCAAAATCTCTAGGAATTTTGATTTGGGGGAGGGGATCATAGGTGCTGACTGCATGGGTGCTCCAGGGCACCCACGGGGAAAAATTAGTGGGTGCTTAGCACCCACTGGCAGCCAAGCTCTACCCTCCCCCCAGCCCATCTCCCGCTAACCAACTCCGCCCCCTCCCTCCCAGGGCCTTCTGCCTGCCACAACAAACAGCTGTTTGGCTGCATTCAGGACGCTCCCAGTGGGTGGGGGAGGAGCAAAGCCGTAACTCACCCAGAGACGTGATTTTATGAAAAGGTTCGGAGGCCCAGAAACACGTTGAAAATGTTCGAGGGCCCTGTGGGAAGGAGCAGAAGAGCGTTGGGCCTGTGGGGTCGATACGATGACTCAGGGGAAGCTCTTTGGGGCAGGGAGAGCTTTGTGTGGCTGGGCAGGGCCTAGCAGAATGGGGCCCCGGGCTCAGACTGACGCTGTGCAGCCAGTGGCAGTACAAACAAATAACAATGGGGGGGGGGGACAAAGCGACACATCTAATCGTTGGGATTTTACACAAAGACCTTTCAGAAGAGCCCCAGGCAGTGTCTGAGCTGGCTCGGATGAGGCAGCAAGGGGCAGCGCAGCCTGAGCCCGTGAAACTGCCAATCCCCCCGGGAGCAGTGGAAGCAGGCCCAAGCCGTAGCAAAGAGCAGGTCCTGCCGGGAGACGGGAAGCAGGCAGATAGCAGCTCTGTGGGACAGAGAGTGTCTGTTTGTTCTGTATGTGGACGGCACCTGGCACAATGGGGCTGGTCCCTGAGTGGGGCCTATACCCAATGCTAATAAAAGAAGGGGATTTGTTGGATTACTGGCGAGCTCTGAATCCCCTGAGTGCACAGGTGGCAGGTGACGGGGCAAGCCCTGGACAGACGGGATCTGCCCAGCCAGGGCAGCATGTGCAGGACAGGGAAGGGGAAAGGCCATTGAGAGTGTTTTTGCAGAAGCAAAGAAATTGGGAAACCAGCCCAACCATGGCGGAGTGAGGCTGTTCCCTGGCTAGATCTCCACAGACAGCAGTCATGGGCAGGCTGGGAGGGATGGCCTGTATTCACTTTGGATTGGCTCCAGTGTAAATGAGACGAGAATTGTCCCAGAAGGGCCCAGGTACAAGAGTGACAGACACTGTAGGTGGAGCCTGTGAATAAAAAAATTAGGTGCATTATAAAACAGTAGTAAAATAATCCCCCTGCTCCCCTTCTCCTGATGGGTGACCCCAAGTCTGACCTTGTACCTGTCCATGGGGCAACATCACTGAATGGGGGAGCTGTTAACGAGGCATCACAGGGATTGGCTGTAGCTCCCTCACTATTCAACTTTGTAATTAACCATCTGGAAGTAAATATAAAATCACTGCTGATAAAGTCTGTGGCTAGCACAGCTTGGAGGAGTGGTAAATAATGTTAATGACGGGGAGTTGTACAGAGCAGCCTGGATGGTTTGGTAAACTGGGATTAGTAAAACAAATGCAGTTTAATACAGCCAAAAGCCAGGCCCTATAGCTGGGAACGGAGGCTGGTGGCCACACCTAGAGCCTAGGGAACCGTAGCTTGGAAAGCAGGGACTATGAAAAGGATTTAGGGTCATAGAGGACAAACAGCTGAACCTGAACTTCTGTGAGCTGCTTTCAGGTTAAGCCTGCAGCTTTGGGCAAGTAATTCAGACCCTGGGTCTGTGTTGGAGCAGACGGGCGTGTCTGGCTCAACAAGACAGGGTTCTGGGGTCCTGAGCTGCCAGGGCAGGAAAGCAGGGGCAGAAGTAGTCTTGGCACATCGGTTGGCAGCTCCCAAGGGGCTTTCTGTGATCCAACCCGTCACAAGGGACAAAACACTTCAATCCCTCCCGGTGGGAGGAACCAGGTTTCCTCTTCAAATTCTGTCCTTGGTAAATGTCCAGGTCTGGGAATGTCCCACAACAGCATTTCTAATGGGAAGGTGGCTGCAGAACAATGAAACTGCTGAGAGCTCCTATGCAGGAGGGGTGGGAATTCAGTCTCTGTGTTCTGTCAGTGCAGCTAGAGCAATAGGAAAACCTCACCAGTCACTGTAGCAACTGTCTACTCCAAAGTACTATAGGAGCATTTTAAGTGTAGACAGCCTGAGAGTGAGACCAGATCTACCTCCAGTTGGCACTAGGGATGCACAAGCACTGAGACTACAGCAACGACAACAGTTCAATGCTTCCGGAGTTGGCAGGATTCAAACCTACGTGGAAAGGCCCCAAGGGATTTCTAGTCCAGCACCTTAACCCCTCAGCCACAGCTACCTAATAGCCACTGGCCTCCCTACACTGTGATTCTCTTCTCAGTGAATTATCACTTCACATTGTTTGCTCAGACCAGCCTCCCCAGCCCACTCACTGCTGTGCGGGGCTGTAGACAGGAGGAATTCCTGCCCATTTCCCTTCCGGATGGAGCAGGATTGGAGTGTGTTTGTGTTAATGACATCGCTGTAGATTGTTGTTCGTTCCCCATCTTGACAATTCAGACAGTCCCTTTCCCATTCAGATCTCCAGCATCTCGTTCCAATAGCAGGTCCGGTTTTCTCTGGGGCACTGACATGTTTCAGGGGGTTGGTGAGTGAACTCAGCCTTGCATTCCGTCCTTGATGAGGCAGGACAAGGGTGGTCAGTTTTGTTGGGTCAGAAAGTTGGCAACCCTAGATCCAGGGGAAACAAACACCCAACGAGCCTGGCCAGGGGCAGGACATCAGCTTGGAGGGGAGGGGAGGGGTGGGGGTGGCAGTGACATCACAAAGGCCTGTTGCAGGAACTCGGCCTATTGGGCAAAGGTGGTGGGGAGGGGGTCACCTCACAGAGAGACCCTGACATCAGCCGGGCAGGACAGAGGTGCAGGGCCAGGCCAGTCTCTGAGACCCCCCGCCCCCCCGGCTTTGCTGCCGCAAGTCTCCTTCGCGAGGTCTCTCCTCGAGGACTGAGAGAGAATTAGGATTCATGGATGTGAGCATGAGGAGGAACCTCTGTGGAGTTTTCTCCTTTCCTACCATTGATTGTGCCAAAAACAACCTTCCCTTTTACAAGGTAAGAGGCCCAGAGAGGTTTGGAACCTGTTCAGTCTGATTCCCCTGGTGCAGGCAGCATTCTAGGCCCAGAAAACACTGGCTTAAGGTGGCCAAATTTGATTTCCTGCCTAGGACTTTGACGCTTGGAATCCCTGGGGCCATTGGGGTTTATCCTTTTTGGTTTCCCTTTTCCTCTTTCCTCCCTCCTTTCTCCTCTTCTCTTGCTTCTTTTTTCCCTTTCCCCGGCTTAGCCCCCTCTACCAAGGAGGGGTGTGTGTGGAGTTGTGGATGAGGTGGGGGGTGCTCTCATTGCGGGAGGTCATCACAAAGAGGTGGGACTGGATTTGAGAGGGATCCCCTCTGATGGTGACCTGGGCCATCCTTTGGGACATCTGGTGAGACCTCTCAGCCTCCCTCCCCTCCGAGTCTCAGTGCTGATAGGCCGAGCAGGGGGCTATCGCCAGTGAGGAGACTCAGGTCCTTTTGGTCTGTTTTCAGATCAGGCAAATAAGTCACAACCAATCCAATGTATGGGATTAATCTTGCTGCTTCTCTCCATTAATTGTCGCTTAGCAGGTCAGGATTTCCTCTAGTGGTCGAGGTCTTCTAAAATACTGGCTGAATAATTACTATGAACCACTGTTGGTCTGTAGCTCACTTGAGAGCACTTTATTCTGATCAGTCACTGTATGAAATTCAAGATGTCACAGATAGGTTGAAAGTCAGGAGCAGTGTTTCCTCACATTTTTTATGTCCGTGTGCGGAATGAATTTTGGGATGTGCACCAATATGTGCAATTTTGCTTTGTGACACATCACCTGTATATTGCTGCACATCCCAAAATTCATTCTGCACATGGACGGTGTGTGGCAGGGGTGAGGCTGAAGGGTTCGGAGTGTGGGAGGGGTCTGAAGTGGGGCAGAGGTTTGGAGTGTGGGCTCTGGGGTGGGGCAGGGAATGAGGTGCTCAGGGCTGGGGCAGAGGGTTGGGGTGCAGAGGGGTGAGGGCTCTGGCTGGGGGTGTAGGCTCTTGGATGGGGCTGGGAATGAGGGGCTCAGGGCTAGAGCAGAGGGTTGGGGTGCAGGGGGCTGAGGGTTCTGGCTGGGGGTGTGGGCTTTGGGATGGGGCTGGGAATGAGGGGTTTGGGGAGCAGGTTGCCCCAGGGAGAGAGGACTCCCCCCAGCCCTCTCTCACCACAGCAGCTCAGGGCCAGGTGAGAGAGCACCTGTCTCCTGGCCGTAGCAGCTCTGGTGGGGCTGGGCTGGGGCTGGGATTGGGGGAGGGGACAGGATGTATTTTTCCTAAGACAAAGGGGGGAAGGGAAGGAGTTATGCTTCAGTTTTTACCTCATAAACTTAAGTCCTGTCTAACCTACAAAATGCTATGGGAATAAGACACCATGTCATGTGGTGACATCACAAGAGCAGAGGGTGTGAAAACTGCAGCAACTGAGAGGGCAGGGGATTTATAGTCAGATTGCTTCAAATGCTGCATTCGTTGGCTGGCATTTAACAGCAACGCTTAGCTAACAGAATGGAGAAAGGAATTCTCTGCTAAAGATTCAACCTTCCCCTTTGGCTAACTCCACCCCTTCCCTGAACAGAGTGTGCTCAGAACAACACTCCCGCCCCACCACACACACACACAAGCCCACAGCTGGGCGCCCAGCACAAAGCAAGGGAGGGGGTTGTTTGGCTTGTTTTATTTTTACTTTGCAAAAGGTTTTTTCAAAAGCCTTTTCTGCCCTTTTCCTATGGTAAGGAAGCAAATGGTTGTGGGGAAAGGAACCTGAGAGTGGTGGAGCCAAGGCAGTGGGGGGAAGTTTCCGGAGGCTGAAGGTGACCAGGTGCGGTGCGGGGAAGGGAACAGTTTGGGGAGGCTGAACAGGGTGATGGGGGGAGTTGGAGGAGTCCGAAGGGGGAGATGGCGGAAGAGGACATTTGGGAGGAGGCTGAAGGGGGCAATGGGTTGAAGCAGGCTGGGGCAGAGAGGCAGTTGCGGGGGCTGCTCATCCCCATGGGAGGGGAGGAGGAAGAGGAGCTGCCCTTGTATCAGAAGCTGTTTCCTATTAGAACTTGCAACTTCACTGTTCCTGAGCAGGGTCCTGTGATCAAAGGGGAACTAGATGGGTTCATGGAGGACAGGTCCATCAATGGCTGTTAGCCGGGATGGGCAGGGATGTGTCCCTAGCCTCTGTCTGTCAGAAGCTGGGAATTGGGTAACAGGGGATGGGTCACTGGATGATTCCTGTCTGTTCATTCCCTCTGGAGCACCTGGCACTGGCCATGTTGGCAGACAGGACACTGGGCTAGATGCAGGGCCGGCTCTAGCTTTTTTGCTGCCCAAAGCAGCAAAAAAAAGCGCCGCCCCCCAAAGCCGAGCTCCGCGCCCCCCCCCCAGCCGAGCGCCGCCGGAACCCCCCCCCGAGCGCCAAGACCCTGCGCCAAGCGCCGCCGGAACCCCCCTCCAGCGCCGCGCCCACACCGCACCCCCACCGAGCGCTGCGCGCAGAAACCCCCCAGCGAGCCCCGAGCCCCGCGTTTCCCGCCGAGCGCTGCCAGAGCCCGCTCCCACTGGCATCAGCTCCTGAGCCAGAGACTGCAGGTGATACGAGAGATCTGGGGTAAGTGCTGGGGCCTGGCTGGAAAGTGACTCTGCAGAAATGGCTCCTGCTCGCCCCATCTCTGCCCCGAGTGTCTGCGCGGTGCAGAGCTGCTGCCCCAGCGCCCCCAGGCTCACCCCCGTTAGCAGTGGCTGTAGCTATTGGCGAGGAAATGCCCACGGGAATGCAGGACAGTGACCAGCTCTTCGTGCAGGAGGGAGAGGGGAGAGACTGGACGGGGCAGCTGGAGCAATCAGTGAGGAGGAAGGTTCTGGGCACCCAGCCTTGCCCAGCTCCATTCCCTGCAGCCCCCCGGGGCAGTGACTTTCCTGGGAGAGGGGAGGGGCAGAGAGAGGAAAAGCCAGTTCCTGCCTCTGCCTGGTCCCTGTGCTGCTGAGGGAATGGGCTGTTCTGGGGACAGTGTCGGGGGATCTCCCAAAGGGGCTCCTTTGATTCTGCTCTTTTCTGGCGTTTGGCTCAGAGACTCTTTTCCTGGGAGAGTGTAATAGCGTCTGGTGGGTTTAGTCCCGGGGGAGAGGTCGGGTCTGTGCTGTAATAGCGTCACTGAGGCTTCTCCCAGCAGGGCAGAGTCTAGAGTGTCTGTCTGCAAGGACAGAGCCTGGGGGAATCGAGGTGTGAAATGGACTAACACTCATTCAGAAACCTCCCGAATTTCCCTTCTCACCCTGACAGACTGCAGAATAATGACCCCATTTTGCTCCAGACCGTCCCATCTTCCTAGGGGCTGGGGAAGGAACATGGCTGTGTTGGATCCAGCTCAGGTAGGAGATTTTGGGGGAGCTCCGGGGGAGGGTTGTTGTAGGGGGGGGGGAGGTCATGAAATCATAGAGTTCACACTTCTAAGGAAGAGGAGAAGGGAGTACAGCAAAATAGAGACAATGGATTTCAGGAAGGCGGATTTTGGTAAGCTCAGAGAGCTGATAGGTAAGGTCCCATGGGAATCAAGACTGAGGGGAAAAACAACTGACGAGAGTTGGCAGTTTTTCAAAGGGACACTATTAAGGGCCCAAAAGCAAGCTATTCCACTGAGTAGGAAAGATAGGAACTGTGGCAAAAGACCTCCTTGGCTTAACCACGAGATCTCGCATGATCTAAAAAATAAAAGGAATCATATAAAAAATGCAAACTAGGACAGATTACAAAGGATAAATATAGGCAAACAACACAGGAATGCAGGGGCAAGATTAGAAAGGCAAAGGCACAAAATGAGCTCAAACTGGCTACGGGAATAAAGAGAAACAAGAAGCCTTTTTATCAATCCTGTCAGAGAAAAATACAGTTCTCACTCTTTGGTTGGGTACAGCAAAGTCAGATACTTTATTCTCTCTCTCTCAATTACATAGAGGGAGAGAGTGCACTAGGACTCTAGTCCTAGCCCATCTGTTGCCCTGACATTTCATCTCGGGAGGTATGCTGCCTGCCGGGAGCCCGTATCCGAGACGTTACGGAGGTATTGTCGAGGATTATCCAGCCCTCTGACTACTACCCCATGCTACTCATCCATGTGGGCACAAATGATACTGCGCGGTGTGACACTGAGCAGATCAAGAGTGACTACAGGGCTCTGGGAGTACGGGTGAAGGAGTTTGGAGCGCAGGTGGTATTCTCTTCAATTCTTCCTGTCAAAGGTAGGGGCCCGGGCAGAGACAGATGCATCATGGAGGTGAACGCCTGGCTGCGAAGATGGTGTCGCCAGGAGGGCTTTGGCTTCCTAGACCATGGGATGCTATTCAAGGAAGGACTGCTAGGCAGAGATGGCGTTCACCTTTCGAGGAGAGGAAAGACCCTATTTGGACACAGACTGGCTAACCTAGTGAGGAGGGCTTTAAACTAGGTTCGACGGGGACAGGTGAGCAAAGCCCACAGGTAAGTGGGGAACATGGAGACCGGGGAGATGGGTCAGAAACGAGAGGGAGTGTGGGCTATATTGGCAGAGAGAAAGGAGGGTCAGGACAAAACTGGGAGGAAAGATCAAACCAGTATCTTAGATGCCTATATACAAATGCGAGAAGTATGGGCAATAAGCAGGAAGAACTGGAAGTGCTAATAAATAAATACAACTATGACATTGTTGGCATCACTGAAACTTG
>NC_088807.1:15647891-15690865 GCF_011386835.1 Chrysemys picta bellii | reverse complement strand
GGGTGCCCGAGGACAGCAACAGCAGGTTCGTTGCCCGGTGTGCTTTGCGTCAATAAACACACCAGGGGGAGAAGCAAACAAAGTTTATTTGGGATCCCAAAGCGGTGCTAGGAGACAGGCACGTCTCAGATCAAGCACACTAACAGGAACAGTTTTTCTTCTTTTATACATTTTGCAGTTAAGCCTCACCCCGCCCCCCATTCTGCTCTAGCCTTCCCTTTCTCCCCGCCATTCCTCCCTCTACCCCTCCCGTCCCTGGTAATAGTTAAGTCATTCTTGGCAGCTATAAGCCTAGCTTGTTAGGAACTTCTTTAAACCGTTATCTTGTCCTTTTTCCCCTTCACGCAGAAAAATGCAGGCCTCATTATTACTGCTTGAGCAGGGGGTTGCACACAGATAACTGGTTGCTTACATATTCCAATTGCACCTGGCTTTTGAGGTTGATTAGAGTTTAAACATGGAAGGATAGAGTTTGGTTCACTTAGGCCTAGTGCAGGAAGGCTTCATTGACACTTAGTGGCCTTCCACCCTCCCGAGTTACCTAGGGTGATGCCTAGTGACGTCAACAGGCTGGTTCCCCGATTTTTTTGCTTCTGTGGAAACACTTCCAATGGCCTTTCCCCTTCCCCGTCCTGCACATGTTGCCCTGGTTGGGCAGATCCCATCTGTCCAGGGCTTGCCCCTGTCACCTCCACCTTTCCACTCGGGATTTAGAGTAACCCAACAAATCCCCTTCTTTTATTAGCATTGTGTACAGGCCCCACTCAGGGACCAGCTCCATTGTGCCAGGTGCCGTCCACATACAGAACAAACAGACACTCTCTGTCCCACAGAGCTGCCATCTGCCTGCTTCCCGTCTCCCGCAGGAACCGCTCTTTGCTACGGCTTGGGCCTGCTTCCACTGCTCCCTGGGGGATTGGCAGTTTCACTGGCTCAGGCTGCGTTGCCCCTTGCTGCCTCATCCGATCCAGCTCAGACACCGTCTAGGGCTCTTCTGAAAGGTCTTTGTGTAAAATCCCAATGCCAGCATCCGCTTCTCCCCGAGACGCTCCCCACGGCCACGGGAGACAGAGCTCGTGCCCCGTCCCCCCGCGCGGGGATTGTGGCTGGGTCAGTCTGGGCCCCCAAGAGCGAGATGTCAACACTGGGCTTCAGCGCCAAAGGCTTTGACCCGAGCCCCGCTCCAGCCGCAGCTCCAGAGCCAGGACAAGCGAGGGCACGTTGGGGGGGAGGTGTTACAGGTGCTGCCGGCGACCTTTACATCCAAAGCCATCTGTCCTCATAGCACTGGCCTCTCCTTGCACCCCACACAATGCTCCTGAAACCAGATTAGTAAATGGAACGAATTTCCATTCAGACAGAACCAAGGGCTTAGACCTCAACTGCCTTCAGTGAAGATAACAACTCTTAATTGCTCACCTCAGGGTGGACTGATTTAAATTAAAGCTTTTAATCACCATGCAGAAAACCGGGTGCCTAGGTTACAAAGAAGAGAAAAGCATTTCAGTCATTAAAAACTGAACAGAAAACCTGACCCTGCCAAGGAGAGTAACCCACACATTCAGCTGGGATCTTGCTGTCAGGGCACTACAGAATGGAAGTGCTGAGGAGAATAATGCACTCCCCAAAGACTGGCCTGGTCCAACTGTGAAAAGACCTTTTAGTCTTACCTCACCAGAGCCAGACCATAGGAAAGGACCAGTTCATGCGGTCTCATGTTGCCAGAGGTATCCAGGATTTACAGCCAATCAGATCTGCAGTGCAATCCACAGCTAAAGGCATTCTGTGTCCAGGCCTATGTAAGCGGGGGAATGGTCCCGCTATTGTGGGCACCTTTCCTGGCTCATACACTACCCCTGTGGAATTGGCTGGCGAAAGGATCTGAGTCCTCGCTCCCACTCCCTTCACCCAGAGGCCCGCCTGACTCCAGGACACCCCTTCTACTCTCGTGTGGCAGAGTCCTCGTAACCCAGACAAGGCTGGGCCCAGGATTCCTGGGGCTCGACCCCCAATCTGGTTGTTGTACTTAGGACAGGGCTCGGGTGTCTCCACTCCGGGATATTCTTATATAGTTCAAAGCAAACACAAGTTATTAAACAGCAAGTCATTAAAAATAAGGAGAAACTGGGGAAGGTGAAAGGAAAAGCCGTCACCCCGCTCTGTGGCACGGGGACCCCAAACAGCTGTGGCTGGAATGTCAGGGCAGTTCACAGTCTGTCCCTCACACGTCCCAGGCCCCTGGCCAGGCCCTGGCTGTGCTGCAGGGATGCCGCGGGTCGGACACTTGCTCTGGCCACACGCCCTCAGGGTCTAGGTGGCAGGGTCCCTCCCGCCCCGCGGGGGTTACAATACCCCTCCCAGTGCGGCCTGCAAGGCCTCTGGACTGGTGGGGTCTCCCTGTGCTGGGCCCGCTCTCCAGGCATCCCCTCACTCTGCCCAGCTGCTCCCCGCACCTGGCTCCAGAGGGCTCCAGCCCCAGCCCCACTCTGCCTCCACACGGCTGCTGCTGGTCTGGCCCCCGCGCGGCTCCCTGGGCTGCTCCTCTCCCCTGAGCTCAGCCAGCTCCAGATCACGCGGAGGACAGGACCCCCACTGAGTGTAGCATTGGGAGCAGCCTCTGATGGTTTACTGTCTATCCGGCTTGCTTCCTAGAATGAAGACGCATTGAGTGGGGTGAGGACTAGAAAGGACAAGAAGACTCCATTCTGTGGTTCAGGAGGTAAATTCATCCCTCAGTGGTGGGCAGGTGCTAGGTGGAAATACTGCTGGTTCCAGGTGCCCTTAATTCCCCCTGATTCCTCGGAGCGTTTGAGTCTCTGACAGGTTCTCGTTCCCTTGCAGCAGGAGGACGTCACGGCCAAAGTGATGCACCAGCTCCGCATCATCCGGCACTTGCGCCAGGTGCCTGAGACACTGCAGGGGCTGTGCCTCTGAGGCCATCAGCAACTCCCGCTCCCTGCTGCAGGTACTGCTCTGGCTCACTGTAAATGGGGAGCTAGTGGAAGGGGAAATGGAGCCCCCTGGCACTCACTAAAAGGGAAAGTGTTGGATTCTCCATCTCTTGATGTCATTTAATGAAGACTAGATGCCTTTCTGGAATGTTTGTGCCCAAAGGGTAACTATTGTGCTATACAGGAAGCCTATGATATGCAGGGGCTTAGATGAGATGCTCTAAAGGTCTCTTCTGGACATAAAGTCTACTAATTTTGGAAACACTGAGTGTAGCATTGGGAGCAGCCTGTGATGTTTTACTGTCTAGCCGGCTTGCTTCCTAGAATGAAGAGCATTGAGTGGGGTGATCCACAGAGAGTAGCTCAAACCTTCAAAGTGTCAGGCCAGCAGCAGGACATTAGCACTTCAGGGTTTGGTTGGGTGTGGCAGTGATATCACAGAGAGAGTGGTGACCTCAGAGAGAGATGCTGACATCAGCCAGGCAGGACAGGGGCGCAGGGCCAGGGAAACCTCAGAGACCCCTGTGGGTTTGCTTCAGCAAGTCTCCTTCTCGAGGTCTCTCTTTGAGAGAGTATTAGGGTTCACGTATGTGAGTGCGAGGAGGAGCCTCTTTCGAGTTTTCTCCTTTCCTTTTACTGATTTTACTAGAAAACAGACGACCCTGTTGAGAAGGTAAGAGCCTCCAAGAGGTTTTGGAACCTGCTCAGTCTTATCCATCTGGGGCCAGCAGAATTCTAGGCACGGAAAACCCTAATTTAAGGTGGCAGAATTTTATTTCCTCCCTGGGATTTTGTCCCGTAGAATCACTGGGGACATTAGGATTTGTCCTTTTCGTTTTACCTTTTCCTCCATGGCTCCTTCCTTTCTCTTCATCTCTGACTTCTTTTGTCCTTTCTCCTGTTCCCCTCCCACGACCAGGAGTGGTGTGTGTGTGTGTTGCTGGGGGTGCTCTTCACCTCCCCTTGTGGGAAGGTCATCGAAAGCTGTGGGGTTGAAATAGTGCTTGGACTCCACTGACACTAGATGTTGCCATCCTGTGGCTTAGCATTAGTGTCTGGGATGACTTGGGGCAAGATCTCAACCTCCCCCACTTAACTGCTGGCAGAATCCCTAATGGAATTCATCCCTCAGTGGTGGGCAGGTGCTGGGTGGAAATACTGCTGGTTCCAGGTGCCCTTAATTCCCCCTGTTTCCTCGGGGCGTTTGAGTCTCTGACAGGTTCTCGTTCCCTTGCAGCAGGAGGACGTCACGGCCAAAGTGATGCACCAGCTCCGCATCATCCGGCACTTGCGCCAGGTGCCTGAGACACTGCAGGGGCTGTGCCTCTGAGGCCATCAGCAACTCCCGCTCCCTGCTGCAGGTACTGCTCTGGCTCACTGTAAATGGGGAGCTAGTGGAAGGGGAAATGGAGCCCCCTGGCACTCACTAAAAGGGAAAGTGTTGGATTCTCCATCTCTTGATGTCATTGAATGAAGACTAGATGCCTTGCTGGAATGTGTGTGCCCAAAAAGTAACTATTGTACTATACAGGAAGCCTATGATATGCAGGGGCTTAGATGAGATGCTCTAAAGGTCTCTTGTGGCCATAAAGTCTACTAATTTTGGAAACACTGAGTGTAGCGTTGGGAGCAGCGTCTGATGTTTTACTGTCTAGCCGGCTTGCTTCCTAGAATGAAGACGCATTGAGTGGGGTGATCCACAGAGAGTAGCTCAAACCTTCAAAGTGTCAGGCCAGCAGCAGGACATTAGCACTTCAGGGTTTGGTTGGGTGTGGCAGTGACATCACAAAGGCCTTTTGCAGAACCTCAGCCTATTGGCCAAAGGTGTTAGGGAGGTGGTGACCTCAGAGAGAGATGCTGACATCAGCCAGGCCGGACAGGGACGCAGGGCCAGGGAAACCTCAGAGACCCCTGTGGCTTTGCTTCAGCAAGTCTCCTTCTCAAGGTCTCTCTTTGAGGACTGAGAGAGTATTAGGGTTCACGTGTGTGAGTGTGAGCAGGAGCCTCTTTCGAGTTTTCTCCTTTCCTTTTACTGATTTTACTAGAAAACAGACATCCCTGTTTAGAAGGTAAGAGCCTCGGAGTGGTTTTGGAATCTGCTCAGTCTGATCCATCTGGTGCCAGCTGAATTCTAGGCATGGAAAACAGACACTCTCTGTCCCACAGAGCTGCCATCTGCCTGCTTCCCGTCTCCCAGCAGGAACCGCTCTTTGCTACGGCTTGGGCCTGCTTCCACTGCTCCCTGGGGGATTGGCAGTTTCACTGGCTCAGGCTGCGCTGCCCCTTGCTGCCTCATCTGAGCCAGCTCAGACACCGTCTAGGGCTCTTCTGAAAGGTCTTTGTGTAAAATCCCAATGCCAGCATCCGCTTCTCCCCAAGACGCTCCCCACGTCTACGGGAGACAGAGCTCGCCCCCCTCCCACCCCGTGCGGGGATTGTGGCTGGGTCAGTCTGGGCCCTCGAGAGCGAGATGTCAACACTGGGCTTCAGCGCCAAAGGGTTTGACCCGAGCCCCGCTCCAGCCGCAGCTCCAGAGCCAGGACAAGCGAGGGCACGTTGGTGGGGAGGTGTTAGAGGTGCTGCCGGCGACCTTTACGTCCAAAGCCATCTGTCCTCATGGCACTGGCCTCTCCTTGCACCCCACACAATGCTCCTGAAACCGGATTAGTAAATGGAACGAATTTCCATTCAGACAGAACCAAGGGCTTAGACCTCAACTGCCTTCAGTGAAGATAATTGCTCACCTCAGGGTGGACTGGTTTAAATTAAAGCCTTTAATCACCATGCAGAAAACCTTGCTTTGAATCCTCTATTGGAATTGTGTTTGGCATTCGTACTTCAGTCATTTTCCTAAAGACGGGGTAACTTTCCTTGGTGGGGAACCATCACAATGTCGATTTACGACTAAATATAATCTGGACATGAAATGTGCTGCTTTGTTTGTTTGCTAACCAGGAGGATACGTCCTTCCTCGGATACGAAATCCTTTCAGCCGGCACCAGCCAGAAAACAAGTAGGCAAACATTTGACAGAACAGACAGAGAAACCTCACAGACAGACACCCATATGGACGCTGTCTACATGCATGTGTGAACCAGCAGGGAGCTCTTGCTGAAAAGTTCCCTCTTTAGCTGGGCATCTCCGGGGAATGGTGACTATTTTCTGCTTCGGCTCTGCGATTGGAGTCCAACCATGTGCCTAGGTTTACAAAGAAGAGAAAAGCATTTCAGTCATTAAAAACTGAACAGAAAACCTGACCCTGCCAGGGAGAGTAACCCACACATTCAGCTGGGATCTTGCTGTCAGGGCACTACAGAATGGAAGTGCTGAGGAGAATAATGCACTCCCCAGAGTCTGTCCTGGTCCAACCGTGAAAAGACCTTTTAGTCTTACCTCACCAGAACCAGACCAGAGGAAAGGACCAGTTCATGTGGTCTCATGTTGCCAGAGGTATCCAGGATTTACAGCCAATCAGATCTGCAGTGCAATCCACAGCTAAAGGCATTCTGTGTCCAGGCCTATGTAAGCGGGGGAATGGTCCCGCTATCGTGGGGACCTTTCCTGGCTCATACACTACCCCCGTGGAATTGGCTGGCGAAAGGATCTGAGTCCTCGCTCCCACTCCCTTCACCCAGAGGCCCGCCTGACTCCAGGACACCCCTTCTACTCTCGTGTGGCAGAGTCCTCGTAACCCAGACAAGGCTGGGCCCAGGATTCCTGGGGCTCGACCCCCAATCTGGTTGTTGTACTTAGGACAGGGCTCGGGTGTCTCCACTCCGGGATACTCTCTCTGCTCCGGACGCTTCCCTGACCCATTGATCATCGCATATAGTTCAAAGCAAACACAAGTTATTAAACAGCAAGTCATTAAAAATAAGGAGAAACTGGGTAAGGTGAAAGGAAAAGCCGTCACCCCGCTCTGTGGCACGGGGGACCCCAAACAGCTGTGGCTGGAATGTCAGGGCAGTTCACAGTCTGTCCCTCACACGTCCCAGACCCTGGCCAGGCCTTGACTGTGCTGCAGGGACGCCGTGGGTCGGACACTCGCTCTGGCGGTTGACACACGCCCTCAGGGTCTAGGTGGCAGGGCCCCTTCCCCCCGCGGGGGTTACAATACACCTCCCAGTGCGGCCTGCAAGGCCTCTTGACTGGTGGGGCCCGCTGCCCAGGGACCCCCACACTCTGCCCAGCTGCTCCCCGCACTTGGCTCCAGAGGGCTCCAGCCCCAGCCCCACTCTTCCCCCACACGGCTGCTGCTGCTCTGCCCCCCACGCGGCCCCCTGGGCTTTTCCTCTCCCCTCAGCTCAGCCCTGCTCAGGCAGCTCCAGTTCCCCCGGCCTCCTGACTGCCCCAACACACACAGTCACACTCACCTCCACTGCGCCCACAAACTTCCACCCACCCCCACACTCACCTCCACTGCCCCCACAAACTTCCACCCGCCCCCACCCCCACCCTCACACTCACCTCCACTGCCCCCACAAATTTCCACCCACCCCCACCCCACCCACATACTCACCTCCACTGCCCACACAATCTTCCACCCACCCCCACCCACACACTCACCTCCACTGCCCCCACAAACTTCCACCCACACACACCCACACACTCATCTCCACTGCCTCCACAAACTTCCACACACACACACACACACACACACACTCACCTCCACTGCCCCCACAAACGTCCACCCACAGCCACCCACACACTCACCTCCACTGCCCCCACAAACTTCCACCCACACACTCCCCCAACAAACACACTCACTTCCACTGCCCCGACAAACTTCCACCCACACACACCCCAGCTCACACTCACCTCCACTGCCCCCCACAAACTTCCACCCCCACCCACACACTCACCTCCACTGCCCCCCACTAACTTCCACGCCCACCCCCACCCACACACACACCTCCACTGCGCCCCATAAACTTCCACCCACACACTCGCACTCCTCTCCCACTCCCCAACACACCCATACATACTCTCCCCCAACACACACACACACACACTCCACTCCCCCCACAACCTCCCTCCCCCATGCACACACACTGCTGTGGACTGTAGTGTCACTGTTCAGCAATGTCAGTTGGTCGTGTTACTGACGGCTACTTTAAAAGGTGAGTTAAAAATCTCACTTTTACCGTACTCTGGGCATCTGCAGGAAGTTTTGTTTAAATTGTAGGATTCTTTTAGTAAAATCAGTTTCTCCCCTTGCAAGCCATTTCTGAACATTTCTGTGCATTTATAGTAAAGCCACTTAACTGTGGTCAGTGTATCAAACAATTGTGATTAGCACAAAAACCATAAAGACAGAATTAATTTTTAAGAAATGGAAAGGACAAAACTCAGAAAATACTAAATTGGAAAATCCCCAATAATAAAAGAGATTTCATAGGGCCCTACATAGGCGTGTACCATCTTCCGAAACAACTCCCGGGGGTGGGAATGGGCTCAGGGCTCCAGGCTTGATCGATGGAGGGGGAGCTCTGGGTTTGGGGCTCTGGTCTCCCACAACTGGGTAGAGACTCCAGGATCCAGGCTATAGCACCCAGGGCGGAGGGGGGGAGGGAGGACTCCAGGCTTGTGGTCCAAGCTCAAGCCACCAAGAGAGATGAAGGGAAGAGACCTGGTCTTCGGCTGCCATGGGGGGGAGATCAGGGCTCCAAGCTTCAGCCGCTGGGGAGGTGGAGGGGAGTGAGGGGGGTCTGGGCTCTGCGACTCATCCACAGGAGGGCAGGGAGGGAGGTTGGGGCTCTGGACTTCAGCCACAAGAGGGGTGAGGGGATCAGTGCTCCGGGCTTCAGCCACTGGGGTGACAGCCCCTCCCCCAATGCACTGGCCCCCAGACCCTCTCACCTGCTCCACCAGAGCGAAACCCAGTCCAGCTCGTCCCGCTGCAGCTCACAGACCCCTCAGTACAGCCTCACCTTCACCTGGTCCTGCTCAGGGCAGCTGTTAGGCTCCTTGAATTCAAGTTTGTAAACTACTTTGTGACTCCCCAGGTACAATGTGATATATTCTGTACATGCAAAGTATCAGTCCTTTGTCAGTCCCTCCCAGAAATCAAAATTCCTGTTGCTAATGGTACCAGCCTCTGTCTGTATGTCTCTGTGTGTGTGTGTGTGTGTGTGTATGCATAAGTTTATTGTGATGTCATGTGTGACAAGAGCAAAGACCGTTCTGGTTCAGCATTCTTGCCCTGCCTTCAGTCTGCCAACTTGCTTGGTTGACAACGGCTAGTGAACCCAGGAGCTGATAGACGCGTACTATCCATCTGTCAACAACTTCTTGAATCAGCTATTTCCACAGGTTTTCGGAAGAAGATGAGATTTTACAAAAGGTAATTCCCAGATTCTTTTCCTGCTCCGTAGATCACACATGACAGGTTGTTGCCTCCTTCATAGATTCTAGGACAGGAAGGGACCTTGAGAGGTCATTGAGTCCAGTCCCCTGCCCTCATGGCAGGACCAAATACTGTCTAGACCATGCTGGACCCTCTCCAATTTCTCCACATCTTCCTTGAAATGTGGTGCCCGGAACTGGACACAATACTCCAGTTGAGGCCTAACCAGCGCAAAGTAGAGCGCAAGAATGACTTCTTATGTCTTGTTCACAACACACCTGTTAATGCATCCCAGAATCATGTTTGCTTTTTTGGCAACAGCATCACACTGTTGACTCATATTTAGCTTGTGGTCCACTATAACGCCTAGATCCCTTTCTGCCGTACTCCTTCCTAGACAGTCTCTTCCCATTCTGTATGTATGAAACTGATTGTTCCTTCCTAAGTGGAGCACTTTGCATTTGTCTTTAACAGGTCATCCTGTTTACCTCAGCCCATTTCTCCAATTTGTCCAGATCATTTTGAATTATGACCCTGTCCTCCAAAGCAGTTGCAGTCCCTCCCAGTTTGGTATCATCTGCAAATTTAATAAGCGTACTTTCTATGCCAATATCTAAGTCGTTGATGAAGATATTGAACAGAACCGGTCCCAAAACAGACCCCTGCTCTACCCCACTCGTTATGCCTTTCCAGCAGGATTGGGAACCATTAATAACTACTCTCTGAGTATGGTTATCCAGCCAGTTATGCACCCACCTTATAGAAGCCCCATCTAAGTTGTATTTGCCTAGTTTATCGATAAGAATATCATGCGAGACCCTATCAAATGCCTTACTGAAGTCTAGGTATACCACATCCACCGCTTCTCCCTTATCCACAAGACTCGGTATCCTAGCAAAGAAAGCTATCAGATTGGTTTGACATGATTTGTTCTTTAAAAATCCATGCTGGCTGTTCCCTATCACCTTACCACCTTCCAAGTGTTTGCAGATGATCTTCCCTGGCACAGAAGTTAAACTAACTGGTCTGTAGTTTCCTGCCTTGTTTTTATTTCCCTTTTTATAGATGGGCACTATATTTGCCCTTTTCCAGTCTTCTGGAATCTCTCCCGTCTCCCATGATTTTCCAAAGATAATAGCTAGAGGCTCAGATACCTCCTCTATTAGCTCCTTCAGTATTCTAGGATGCATTTCATGAGGCCCTGGTGACTTGCAGGCATCTAACTTTTCTAAGTGATTTTTAACTTGTTCTTTTTTTATTTTATCTTCTAAACCTACCCCCTTCCCATTAGCATTCACTATGTTAGGCATTCCTTCAGACTTCTCGGTGAAGACAGAAACAAAGAAGTCATTAAGCATCTCTGCCATTTCCAAGTTTCCTGTTACTGTTTCTCCCTCTTCACTAAGCAGTGGGCCTACCCTGTCTTTGGTCTTCCTCTTGCTTCTAATGTATTGATAAAAAATCTTCTTGTTTCCCTTTATTCCCGTAGCTAGTTTGAGCTCATTCTGTGCCTTTGCCTTTCTAATCTTGCCCCTGCATTCCTGTGTTGTTTGCCTATATTCATCCTTTGTAATCTGTCCCAGTTTCCATTTTTTATATGACTCCTTTTTATTTTTTAGATCATGCAAGATCTCATGGTTAAGCCAAGGTGGTCTTTTGCCACATTTTCTATCTTTCCTAACCAGCGGAATAGCTTGCTTTTGGGCTCTTAATAGTGTCCCTTTGAAAAACTGCCAACTCTCGTCAGTTGTTTTTCCCCTCAGTCTTGATTCCCATGGGACCTTACCTATCAGCTCTCTGAGCTTACCAAAATCTGCCTTCCTGAAATCCATTGTCTCTATTTTGCTGTTCTCCCTTCTACCCTTCCTTAGAATTGCAAACTCTATGATTTCATGATCACTTTCACCCAGGCTGCCTTCTACTTTCAAATTCACAACAAGTTCCTCCCTATTTGTTAAAATCAAGTCTAGAACAGCTTCCCCCCAGTAGCTTTTTAAACCTTCTGAAATAAAAAGTTGTCTCCAATGCAGTCCAGGAATTTGTTGGATAGTCTGTGCCCCGCTGTGTTATTTTCCCAACATATATCCGGATAGTTGAAGTCCCCCATCACCACCAAATCTTGGGCTTTGGATGATTTTGTTAGTTGCTTAAAAAAAGCCTCATCCACCTCTTCCACCTGGTTAGGTGGCCTGTAGTAGACTCCTAGCATGACATCTCCCTTGTTTTTTACCCCTTTTAGCCTAACCCAGAGACTCTCAACACTTCCGTCTCCTATGTCCATCTCTACCTCAGTCCAAGTGTGTACATTTTTAATATATAAGGCAACACCTCCTGCCTTTTTCCCCTGTCTATCCTTCCTGAGTAAGCTGTACCCATCCACACCAACATTCCAATCATGTGTATTCCACCAAGTTTCAGTGATGCCAACAATGTCATAGTTGTATTTATTTATTAGCACTTCCAGTTCTTCCTGCTTATTGCCCATACTTCTTGCATTTGTATATAGGCATCTAAGATACTGGTTTGATCTTTCCTCCCAGTTTTGTCCTGACCCTCCTTTCTCTCTGCCAATATAGCCCACACTCCCTCTCGTTTCTGACCCATCTCCCCGGTCTCCATGTTCCCCACTTACCTGTGGGCTTTGCTCACCTGTCCCCGTCGAACCTAGTTTAAAGCCCTCCTCACTAGGTTAGCCAGTCTGTGTCCAAATAGGGTCTTTCCTCTCCTCGAAAGGTGAACGCCATCTCTGCCTAGCAGTCCTTCCTTGAATAGCATCCCATGGTCTAGGAAGCCAAAGCCCTCCTGGCGACACCATCTTCGCAGCCAGGCGTTCACCTCCATGATGCATCTGTCTCTGCCCGGGCCCCTACCTTTGACAGGAAGAATTGAAGAGAATACCACCTGCGCTCCAAACTCCTTCACCCGTACTCCCAGAGCCCTGTAGTCACTCTTGATCTGCTCAGTGTCACACCGCGCAGTATCATTTGTGCCCACATGGATGAGTAGCATGGGGTAGTAGTCAGAGGGCTGGATAATCCTCGACAATACCTCCGTAACGTCTCGGATACGGGCTCCCGGCAGGCAGCATACCTCCCGAGATGAAATGTCAGGGCAACAGATGGGCTAGGACTAGAGTCCTAGTGCACTCTCTCCCTCTATGTAATTGAGAGAGAGAGAATAAAGTATCTGACTTTGCTGTACCCAACCAAAGAGTGAGAACTGTATTTTTCTCTGACAGGATTGATAAAAAGGCTTCTTGTTTCTCTTTATTCCCGTAGCCAGTTTGAGCTCATTTTGTGCCTTTGCCTTTCTAATCTTGCCCCTGCATTCCTGTGTTGTTTGCCTATATTTATCCTTTGTAATCTGTCCTAGTTTGCATTTTTTATATGATTCCTTTTATTTTTTAGATCATGCGAGATCTCGTGGTTAAGCCAAGGAGGTCTTTTGCCACAGTTCCTATCTTTCCTACTCAGTGGAATAGCTTGCTTTTGGGCCCTTAATAGTGTCCCTTTGAAAAACTGCCAACTCTCGTCAGTTGTTTTTCCCCTCAGTCTTGATTCCCATGGGACCTTACCTATCAGCTCTCTGAGCTTACCAAAATCCGCCTTCCTGAAATCCATTGTCTCTATTTTGCTGTACTCCCTTCTCCTCTTCCTTAGAAGTGTGAACTCTATGATTTCATGACCTCCCCCCCCCCTACAACAACCCTCCCCCGGAGCTCCCCCAAAATCTCCTACCTGAGCTGGATCCAACACAGCCATGTTCCTTCCCCAGCCCCTAGGAAGATGGGACGGTCTGGAGCAAAATGGGGTCATTATTCTGCAGTCTGTCAGGGTGAGAAGGGAAATTCGGGAGGTTTCTGAATGAGTGTTAGTCCATTTCACACCTCGATTCCCCCAGGCTCTGTCCTTGCAGACAGACACTCTAGACTCTGCCCTGCTGGGAGAAGCCTCAGTGACGCTATTACAGCACAGACCCGACCTCTCCCCCGGGACTAAACCCACCAGACGCTATTACACTCTCCCAGGAAAAGAGTCTCTGAGCCAAACGCCAGAAAAGAGCAGAATCAAAGGAGCCCCTTTGGGAGATCCCCCGACACTGTCCCCAGAACAGCCCATTCCCTCAGCAGCGCAGGGACCAGGCAGAGGCAGGAACTGGCTTTTCCTCTCTCTGCCCCTCCCCTCTCCCAGGAAAGTCACTGCCCCGGGGGGCTGCAGGGAATGGAGCTGGGCAAGGCTGGGTGCCCAGAACCTTCCTCCTCACTGATTGCTCCAGCTGCCCCGTCCAGTCTCTCCCCTCTCCCTCCTGCACGAAGAGCTGGTCACTGTCCTGCATTCCCGTGGGCATTTCCTCGCCAATAGCTACAGCCACTGCTAACGGGGGTGAGCCTGGGGGCGCTGGGGCAGCAGCTCTGCACCGCGCAGACACTCGGGGCAGAGATGGGGCGAGCAGGAGCCATTTCTGCAGAGTCACTTTCCAGCCAGGCCCCAGCACTTACCCCAGATCTCTCGTATCACCTGCAGTCTCTGGCTCAGGAGCTGATGCCAGTGGGAGCGGGCTCTGGCAGCGCTCGGCGGGAAACGCGGGGCTCGGGGCTCGCTGGGGGGTTTCTGCGCGCAGCGCTCGGTGGGGGTGCGGTGTGGGCGCGGCGCTGGAGGGGGGTTCCGGCGGCGCTTGGCGCAGGGTCTTGGCGCTCGGGGGGGGTTCCGGCGGCGCTCGGCTGGGGGGGGGGCGCGGAGCTCGGCTTTGGGGGGCGGCGCTTTTTTTTGCTGCTTTGGGCAGCAAAAAAGCTAGAGCCGGCCCTGCATCTAGCCCAGTGTCCTGTCTGCCAACATGGCCAGTGCCAGGTGCTCCAGAGGGAA
This sequence comes from Chrysemys picta bellii, assembly GCF_011386835.1. NCBI lineage: Eukaryota > Metazoa > Chordata > Testudines > Emydidae > Chrysemys > Chrysemys picta. The sequence goes on along the minus strand of NC_088807.1, from coordinate 15,676,706 downwards.
TGAACAGACAGGAATCATCCAGTGACCCATCCCCTGTTACCCAATTCCCAGCTTCTGACAGACAGAGGCTAGGGACACATCCCTGCCCATCCCGGCTAACAGCCATTGATGGACCTGTCCTCCATGAACCCATCTAGTTCCCCTTTGATCACAGGACCCTGCTCAGGAACAGTGAAGTTGCAAGTTCTAATAGGAAACAGCTTCTGATACAAGGGCAGCTCCTCTTCCTCCTCCCCTCCCATGGGGATGAGCAGCCCCCGCAACTGCCTCTCTGCCCCAGCCTGCTTCAACCCATTGCCCCCTTCAGCCTCCTCCCAAATGTCCTCTTCCGCCATCTCCCCCTTCGGACTCCTCCAACTCCCCCCATCACCCTGTTCAGCCTCCCCAAACTGTTCCCTTCCCCGCACCGCACCTGGTCACCTTCAGCCTCCGGAAACTTCCCCCCACTGCCTTGGCTCCACCACTCTCAGGTTCCTTTCCCCACAACCATTTGCTTCCTTACCATAGGAAAAGGGCAGAAAAGGCTTTTGAAAAAACCTTTTGCAAAGTAAAAATAAAACAAGCCAAACAACCCCCTCCCTTGCTTTGTGCTGGGCGCCCAGCTGTGGGCTTGTGTGTGTGTGTGGTGGGGCGGGAGTGTTGTTCTGAGCACACTCTGTTCAGGGAAGGGGTGGAGTTAGCCAAAGGGGCAGGTTGAATCTTTAGCAGAGAATTCCTTTCTCCATTCTGTTAGCTAAGCGTTGCTGTTAAATGCCAGCCAACGAATGCAGCATTTGAAGCAATCTGACTATAAATCCCCTGCCCTCTCAGTTGCTGCAGTTTTCACACCCTCTGCTCTTGTGATGTCACCACATGACATGGTGTCTTATTCCCATAGCATTTTGTAGGTTAGACAGGACTTAAGTTTATGAGGTAAAAACTGAAGCATAACTCCTTCCCTTCCCCCTTTTGTCTTAGGAAAAATACATCCTGTCCCCTCCCCCAATTCCAGCCCCAGCCCAGCCCCACCAGAGCTGCTACGGCCAGGAGACAGGTGCTCTCTCACCTGGCCCTGAGCTGCTGTGGTGAGAGAGGGCTGGGGGGAGTCCTCTCTCCCTGGGGCAACCTGCTCCCCAAACCCCTCATTCCCAGCCCCATCCCAAAGCCCACACCCCCAGCCAGAACCCTCAGCCCCCTGCACCCCAACCCTCTGCTCTAGCCCTGAGCCCCTCATTCCCAGCCCCATCCAAGAGCCTACACCCCCAGCCAGAGCCCTCACCCCTCTGCACCCCAACCCTCTGCCCCAGCCCTGAGCACCTCATTCCCTGCCCCACCCCAGAGCCCACACTCCAAACCTCTGCCCCACTTCAGACCCCTCCCACACTCCGAACCCTTCAGCCTCACCCCTGCCACACACCGTCCATGTGCAGAATGAATTTTGGGATGTGCAGCAATATACAGGTGATGTGTCACAAAGCAAAATTGCACATATTGGTGCACATCACAAAATTCATTCCGCACACGGACATAAAAAATGTGAGGAAACACTGCTCCTGACTTTCAACCTATCTGTGACATCTCGAATTTCATACAGTGACTGATCAGAATAAAGTGCTCTCAAGTGAGCTACAGACCAACAGTGGTTCATAGTAATTATTCAGCCAGTATTTTAGAAGACCTCGACCACTAGAGGAAATCCTGACCTGCTAAGCGACAATTAATGGAGAGAAGCAGCAAGATTAATCCCATACATTGGATTGGTTGTGACTTATTTGCCTGATCTGAAAACAGACCAAAAGGACCTGAGTCTCCTCACTGGCGATAGCCCCCTGCTCGGCCTATCAGCACTGAGACTCGGAGGGGAGGGAGGCTGAGAGGTCTCACCAGATGTCCCAAAGGATGGCCCAGGTCACCATCAGAGGGGATCCCTCTCAAATCCAGTCCCACCTCTTTGTGAGGACCTCCCGCAATGAGAGCACCCCCCACCTCATCCACAACTCCACACACACCCCTCCTTGGTAGAGGGGGCTAAGCCGGGGAAAGGGAAAAAAGAAGCAAGAGAAGAGGAGAAAGGAGGGAGGAAAGAGGAAAAGGGAAACCAAAAAGGATAAACCCCAATGGCCCCAGGGATTCCAAGCGTCAAAGTCCTAGGCAGGAAATCAAATTTGGCCACCTTAAGCCAGTGTTTTCTGGGCCTAGAATGCTGCCTGCAGCAGGGGGATCAGACTGAACAGGTTCCAAACCTCTCTGGGCCTCTTACCTTGTAAAAGGGAAGGTTGTTTTTGGCACAATCAATGGTAGGAAAGGAGAAAACTCCACAGAGGTTCCTCCTCATGCTCACATCCATGAATCCTAATTCTCTCTCAGTCCTCGAGGAGAGACCTCGCGAAGGAGACTTGCGGCAGCAAAGCCGGGGGGCGGGGGGTCTCAGAGACTGGCCTGGCCCTGCACCTCTGTCCTGCCCGGCTGATGTCAGGGTCTCTCTGTGAGGTGACCCCCTCCCCACCACCTTTGCCCAATAGGCCGAGTTCCTGCAACAGGCCTTTGTGATGTCACTGCCACCCCCACCCTTCCCCTCCCCTCCCCTCCCCTCCAAGCTGATGTCCTGCCCCTGGCCAGGCTCGTTGGGTGTTTGTTTCCCCTGGATCTAGGGTTGCCAACTTTCTGACCCAACAAAACTGACCACCCTTGTCCCGCCTCATCAAGGACGGAATGCAAGGCTGAGTTCACTCACCAACCCCCTGAAACATGTCAGTGCCCCAGAGAAAACCGGACCTGCTATTGGAACGAGATGCTGGAGATCTGAATGGGAAAGGGACTGTCTGAATTGTCAAGATGGGGAACGAACAACAATCTACAGCGATGTCATTAACACAAACACACTCCAATCCTGCTCCATCCGGAAGGGAAATGGGCAGGAATTCCTCCTGTCTACAGCCCCGCACAGCAGTGAGTGGGCTGGGGAGGCTGGTCTGAGCAAACAATGTGAAGTGATAATTCACTGAGAAGAGAATCACAGTGTAGGGAGGCCAGTGGCTATTAGGTAGCTGTGGCTGAGGGGTTAAGGTGCTGGACTAGAAATCCCTTGGGGCCTTTCCACGTAGGTTTGAATCCTGCCAACTCCGGAAGCATTGAACTGTTGTCGTTGCTGTAGTCTCAGTGCTTGTGCATCCCTAGTGCCAACTGGAGGTAGATCTGGTCTCACTCTCAGGCTGTCTACACTTAAAATGCTCCTGTAGTACTTTGGAGTAGACAGTTGCTACAGTGACTGGTGAGGTTTTCCTATTGCTCTAGCTGCACTGACAGAACACAGAGACTGAATTCCCACCCCTCCTGCATAGGAGCTCTCAGCAGTTTCATTGTTCTGCAGCCACCTTCCCATTAGAAATGCTGTTGTGGGACATTCCCAGACCTGGACATTTACCAAGGACAGAATTTGAAGAGGAAACCTGGTTCCTCCCACCGGGAGGGATTGAAGTGTTTTGTCCCTTGTGACTGGTTGGATCACAGAAAGCCCCTTGGGAGCTGCCAACCGATGTGCCAAGACTACTTCTGCCCCTGCTTTCCTGCCCTGGCAGCTCAGGACCCCAGAACCCTGTCTTGTTGAGCCAGACACGCCCGTCTGCTCCAACACAGACCCAGGGTCTGAATTACTTGCCCAAAGCTGCAGGCTTAACCTGAAAGCAGCTCACAGAAGTTCAGGTTCAGCTGTTTGTCCTCTATGACCCTAAATCCTTTTCATAGTCCCTGCTTTCCAAGCTACGGTTCCCTAGGCTCTAGGTGTGGCCACCAGCCTCCGTTCCCAGCTATAGGGCCTGGCTTTTGGCTGTATTAAACTGCATTTGTTTTACTAATCCCAGTTTACCAAACCATCCAGGCTGCTCTGTACAACTCCCCGTCATTAACATTATTTACCACTCCTCCAAGCTGTGCTAGCCACAGACTTTATCAGCAGTGATTTTATATTTACTTCCAGATGGTTAATTACAAAGTTGAATAGTGAGGGAGCTACAGCCAATCCCTGTGATGCCTCGTTAACAGTTCCCCCATTCAGTGATGATGCCCCATGGACAGGTACAAGGTCAGACTTGGGGTCACCCATCAGGAGAAGGGGAGCAGGGGGATTATTTTCCTACTGTTTTATAATGCACCTAATTTTTTTATTCACAGGCTCCACCTACAGTGTCTGTCACTCTTGTACCTGGGCCCTTCTGGGACAATTCTCGTCTCATTTACACTGGAGCCAATCCAAAGTGAATCCAGGCCATCCCTCCCAGCCTGCCCATGACTGCTGTCTGTGGAGATCTAGCCCAGGGAACAGCCTCACTCCGCCATGGTTGGGCTGGTTTCCCAATTTCTTTGCTTCTGCAAAAACACTCCCAATGGCCTTTCCCCTTCCCTGTCCTGCACATGCTGCCCTGGCTGGGCAGATCCCGTCTGTCCAGGGCTTGCCCCGTCACCTGCCACCTGTGCACTCAGGGGATTCAGAGCTCGCCAGTAATCCAACAAATCCCCTTCTTTTATTAGCATTGTGTACAGGCCCCACTCAGGGACCAGCCCCATTGTGCCAGGTGCCGTCCACATACAGAACAAACAGACACTCTCTGTCCCACAGAGCTGCTATCTGCCTGCTTCCCGTCTCCCGCAGGAACCGCTCTTTGCTACGGCTTGGGCCTGCTTCCACTGCTCCCGGGGGGATTGGCAGTTTCACTGGCTCAGGCTGCGCTGCCCCTTGCTGCCTCATCCGAGCCAGCTCAGACACTGCCTGGGGCTCTTCTGAAAGGTCTTTGTGTAAAATCCCAACGATTAGATGTGTCGCTTTGTCCCCCCCCCATTGTTATTTGTTTGTACTGCCACTGGCTGCACAGCGTCAGTCTGAGCCCGGGGCCCCATTCTGCTAGGCCCTGCCCAGCCACACAAAGCTCTCCCTGCCCCAAAGAGCTTCCCCTGAGTCATCGTATCGACCCCACAGGCCCAACGCTCTTCTGCTCCTTCCCACAGGGCCCTCGAACATTTTCAACGTGTTTCTGGGCCTCCGAACCTTTTAATAAAATCACGTCTCTGGGTGAGTTACGGCTTTGCTCCTCCCCCACCCACTGGGAGCGTCCTGAATGCAGGCAAACAGCTGTTTGTTGTGGCAGGCAGAAGGCCCTGGGAGGGAGGGGGCGGAGTTGGTTAGCGGGAGATGGGCTGGGGGGAGGGTAGAGCTTGGCTGCCAGTGGGTGCTAAGCACCCACTAATTTTTCCCCGTGGGTGCCCTGGAGCACCCATGCAGTCAGCACCTATGATCCCCTCCCCCAAATCAAAATTCCTAGAGATTTTGGGTGCATCTCTCAATGTTGTAAATGTTACTAGCTTCTGTGGGTGCGTGTCTCTCTGGTTGGGTGTCCAGGTGTGTTTCTGTATCAGTTTATTGTGATGTCACGTATCCCAACAGCAAAGAATGTTCTGCTTCAGCATTCTTGCCCTGCCTTCAGTCTGCCAACTGGCTTGGTTGACAGCGGCTGGTGACCCAAGGAGCTGCTGATAGACGCGTACTATCCATCTGTCAACAACTTCTTGAATCAGCTATTTCCACACGTTTTCGAAAGAAGATGAGTTTTTACAGAAGGTAATTCCCAGATTCCCAGGCGCTGATTGGTGGGGCTGCTGGTGGGTGGGAGGTGCTTGGAGCTGGAGGGAGGTAGGGGATGGGGGTTGCTGACATATTCCTGTGGCTCTTTGGCAATGTTCATTGGTAAATTCTGGCTCCTTCTCAGGCTCAGGTTGGCCACCCCTGTCCTAGGGACTGGTGGGGGCCAGCATTGCAACAGTCAGTTCTCAACATCCCGTTTTGATTTGAATGTGGGCATCTTTCAGTTCCCCTTCTGCGTCAGCCTTCCATGTTCTCTGGAGGCAGATTTCCATTATTTTATCTTTCAGCAGACGAGTATGGGTGAATTTCCATGGATAGAACCTAAAGGGAAGATAACAAAACTCATGTAAAATTTAGATTGATATCTCCATAAATAGTATTTCCCTTGGAGTTGCCCCTAAAGTAATGCACATTGGAAAAAATAACCCCAACTATACATACAATATGATGGGGGCTAATTTAGCTACAACAAGTCAGGAAAAAGATCTTGGAGTCATTGTGGATAGTTATTAGTGTCCACGCAGTGTGCAGAAGCGGTCAGAAAAGCAAACAGGATGTTAGGAATCATTAAAAAAGGGATAGAGAATAAGACGGAGAATATATTATTGCCCTTACATAAATCGATGGTACGCCCACATCTCGAATACTGCGTACAGATGTGGTCTCCTCATCTCAAAAAAGATATACTGGCACTGGAAAAGGTTCAGAGAAGGGCAACTAAAATGATTAGGGGTTTGGAACGGGTCCCATATGAGGAGAGATTAAAGACTCTTCAGCTTGGAAAAGAGGAGACTAAGGGGGGATATGATAGAGGTATATAAAATCATGAGTGATGTGGAGAAAGTGGATAAGGAAAAGTTATTTACTTATTCCCATAATACAAGAACTAGGGGTCACCAAATGAAATTAATAGGCAGCAGGTTTAAAACAAATCAAAGGAAATTCTTCTTCACACACCGCACAGTCAACTTGTGGAACTCCTTACTTGAGGAGGTTGTGAAGGCTAGCACTATAACAGCGTTTAAAAGAGAAATGGATCAATTCATGGTGGTTAAGTCCATTAATGGCTATTAGCCAGGATGGGTAAGGAATGGTGTCCCTAGCCTCTGTTTGTCAGAGGGTGGAGATGGATGGCAGGAGAGAGATCACTTGATCATTGCCTGTTAGGTTCACTCCCTCTGGGGCACCTGGCATTGGCCACTGTCAGTAGACAGGATACTGGACTGGATGGACCGTTGGTCTGACCCTGTACGGCCATTCTTATGTTATGTTATGTTCTAATTCACTCATTGCCTTCAAGTTGTGAATCTAAACCTTTTGTCTCATGTAATGATTGGCTAATGTATGTGTATTGAGACAATATCTATCTGTTTACATGATTGAAACACACATAAATGAGATCAAATAATGCAGAAGAAAGAAATCTTAAGCTTTGAAAGTGATACAGCTCCACTCCCATCCCCTGGCTGTCATCTTGGCAGTTCTCTCAGAAATAATCTCATGGAGATAGACTTCAAAACTCACTACAAAGTCTACTATACCCCCATTGGGCTATATACAATAGATGTGTAAATTCCCCCCTACAATTCCTTTCCAGGAAAGGAGTTTAAATAAACTGTAGCCTACATTGGTCATGGGTCTCGGTGTGATTTCTTTGTTATTGTGTTGGTGGCCCAACTTCTGACATGATGTTATAAATAGTATGGGGAATTCTTCATTTAAAGTTTACTGATTATTTTCCCCATGCTAATAAATTCCAGATATTGAAATAGTTGAGAATAAGTCAACATATTTGCAGCTGCTAATCCATCCTTCCAGACCCTCAAACCTTCTCGATGACAATCTTTTGTTCCTTTTCCTAGGTTCTTTGGGAACAGAGGTTTATTGGTTTTCAGCTTGGCCCCATCGGTTCCCAGAGTCCCAACATTCTGTGCACAAAGGAGTGGGGTTAATAATGAAGCAGTTTTGCAGCGAGACCCAGGCAATGACCAAAGAAAATAGAAATTGACCTTTGCTGTTTCCATGTCTGCCCAATGGCAGAGGAGGCGTGAGATCCATGGGGTGAGAGTCAGGCTAGGAAATGTAGCCAGCGACTGTGTGAGGATGGGAGGAATTACAGATCTGGTGGATGGAGGTTTCCTGTTAGAGAACAAAACGGGAGAACCTGTGATGTGCTCTGTCCAAGGAAGGTTATGAGAAAGAGGGAACAGGGATCCTGGTGCCTCTCCCCAAGGAAACCTCAGACAAAGCATCTCCCCTTGGACAGGAGCAGCAACCTTCACACTAGCAGTTACAGCCATCTTTAGGTTCATAAATTCATAGTTTCAAAGGCTCTAAGGCCAGCCCTGATCATCTAGTCTGACCCCCTGCATAACACAGGGTTATGAGTTTAATCCTTGAGGGGGCCATTTAGGGATCTGGGGCAAAAATCTGTCAGGAACGGTACTTGGTCCTGCTGTGAAGGCAGGGGACTGGACTCGATGACCTTTCAAGGTCCCTTCCAGCTCTGTGAGATAGTTATATTTCCATATTAATTAATGCAGCTCTCTCCCCATTACAGACCTGGCTGGGGGCAGCAGCAGCCCAGGCACCACCGTCCCTGCCGCAGCCCCCGGACTCCAAATGCCCTGCACCGGAAACAGCTGCTCCCCACCCTCCCCTGGTGTAATGGTCAGCATGCAGGAGTCTGACTCCTACCATCTCACTGCAACTCTCCATGGGACCACCGGGTACCCTGTTGGCTTGTGGCCAAGCCCTGGGAGCTCTGCTTCCTTCTATTGAGTTGTGCAAGAACAAGTCTTTCCCCTCCTGCCGGGTGACTAGCACCCACTGGTGCCAGGTCCTCGCTCTGGCTGGTTTGACGGAATGGCCGCAATGGGCCGGGCCCTAGAACTTGACTCCCTGGCTAGAGATGCTGCAGTCCTGAGGGTTGCGATTCTCGCAGCTTCACCAGATGCCCACAAGCTTGGCCCTTGCACTTGCTGCCGCGCTTTGACTCTTGCCCACATGGCGCGTAACAAAAGGAGGCCCAGGCCCAGAGTTGATAGGCAGGAAGGAGGAAGAGCCCCAGGCTGGAGCCCAGCACACTTTCCTCCTCCGGGCTCCTAGAGCAGAGGCGGCTGGTACTGACAGCTCCAAGGGAAGGCTTAAAAGCCACAGAGCATCCGAGGGTGGGGCAAGAGGAGGGGAGGACCGTGCCTGCGCGTGAGCTGCAGACAGCCACAAAGACACCAGCCAGCCTGCTCCCTGGAACACCAGACACCCACTGAAAGGCCATCCGCAGACCAGCATGGGGGGCAGCTGCTGATGCTCTGTGGCCAACATGAGAAGAGCAGGGCCAGCCCCGCTGCTGGGGCCTCTTACCATTCCCGCTCCAAGGTTGCTCATTTCACAGTGGGGAAGGAGATGTTCCCCAGCTGGTGAGAAGCAGCGAAACAGCCGGGCTCCAAAGGTGCTGTTTAGCAGCCCCCTCAAGCAGAGGGACAGGCGCACATTTGAAAGAGGGAAACTGCTCTGCACACTAGCCTGGGCATCCGCCCATTTTCTTTGGCAAGTCAGGAATGGCAAAGGCTAGCCTGGACGCAACTAAGGCTCATGCTCTAGCCTTTGTGATGCCCTAGGCCCCAATCAGGGGCGGCTCTAGGCACCAGCAAAGCAAGCACGTGCTTGGGGCAGCCTATTTGCAGGGGCGGCAGGGATCCAGCATGGGAGCTGAGAACTAACAGGGAGCCCTGGGAGCTGTAGTTCCTTGGTTAACTCCCTGCCTATTTATCTAGGTTTCTCAGTTGGTGCCCATCACCACAGTATCTGAGGGCCAAGTATCTGAGTGTCATTTGTCCTGTGGGGAGGCAATCTCTGTTCCCCCGTAACAAGAGACTGACTTTTTTGTTCTAATTCAATATAAAGGTGCACGAGTGATAGTGAGCAGGGGCTTGTTTACACTAGAAAGTTGTAGTGCTTGAGCTCTACTAGTATAGTTGAAGCCGTACAACCCCCCCTAGTATGGGGACAGTCCTATCAGTATAACGGTGCTTTATACCAGTACAGTGAGGGGAATAAGCTATATTGGTGTAAGACACTTGTATGAGGATAGAACTGTGTGCACAGTAGAAGTTGTGCTGGGACAACTATTAAGGGAGATGTAAATAAATGCATCCCTACTGTTGCCTGCCCAGAACTGGGCCCCGAGATAGCAAACAGGGGTTCGTTGCCCGTTGTGCTTGGCACCAATGAAGACACTGAGGGGAGAAAGCAAGCCAAGTTTATTTCAGAGCTCTGAAATGGCACTAGGAGACCAGGATGTCTCAAATCAAGTGCAACAAATACAAATAAAATTTTCCCTTTTATATTCCAAGCAGTTTCTGTGTAAGCCTTTGTTCTGTTACTCCCTTTTACCCCTCCCACCCCTCCCTTCTCTAGCAGTTACAATTAGAAAAGTTCCCATTCGTCTGCTTATCTCTTGGCCTTGCAAGGCCTGTTTACAGCAGCTGCCTGCTAGAAAAGCCGACCCTTCCATTTCTGCTTCAGCATGTCAGCAGTTAGCATAGAAGTAGGTGAGAGTTCACAAGATGGACTCACTGTGGCTCACAGACCCAGAGCAGAAGAGCTTCATCGGCACTTTTGGCCTTCCACTCCCCCGAGTTACCTGGTAGCTAAGCCTAGTGACACCAACACTACCCAAAATAGTTCTAGAACTACCAAGAACTGTGTGCAGACCAGGCCTTTAAACGTTAGGAAACACCAGAATGAAGGTTGCTTGTACCACCTTAGCACGGTGTCGTTGTGCGTATGTCTTATGATACAGACTCACAGGTGTGGCCTTGGGGTCAGTTCCCTTCCCCTCTCTGCATCAGTTTCCTCCAAACTACCAGGGGAAGTGGTGGTTTCTCCATCTCTTGATGTCTTCCAATGAAGACTAGATTCCTTTCTGGAGTGTGCTTTGGTCCAAAACTAGCCACTGTGCTATACAAGAGGTCTGTGATATCTAGCCACTGTGCTATACAAGATTCTATGCAAGAGGCGGGGGGCAGGAGGGGTCAGATTATATGATCTAATGGTCTCTTCTGGCCTTAAAGTCTAGAAATCTCTGAAAACCGGAGTGTGGCACATTGAGCAGCCTCTGATGTTTTTATTAGTAGCCTGATTGATCCCCAGAGCTAAGAGTGAGTGTGTGTGTGTGTGGCGGGGGAGGGCGATACAGGGGTCGCCGCTCAAACATGGAAAGGGGCTGGCAGGAGCAGGACATTAGCCCCACAGGGCAGGGGTGGGTGTGGCAGTGACATCACAAGGGCCTTTTGCAGCACCTCGGCTGATTGGTGAAAAGAGGTTGGCAGGCGGTGACCTCACAGAGAGTCCATGGCAACGGGCAGGCAGGACAGGCTGCAGGGCAGGGGCAATCTCAGAGACCCCCCTTGGTTTGCTGCAGCCAGTCTCCTTCCCGAGGTCTCCCCTTGAGGCCTGAGGGAGAATTCAGGTTCAGGTACGTGAGCGCGAGGAGGAGCCTCTTCGGAGTTTCCCCCTTTCCCACTATTGATTTAGCTGGAAAACAGCCGTCCCTGCTGAGAAGGTCAGAGCCTCAGAGTGGTTTGGAACCTGTTCAGCCTGAGCCATCTGGTGCCGGCCAAATTCTAGGCATGGAAAACACTAGGTTAAGGTGGGAGAATTTTCCCCCCACTGAGGACTTTGTCCCTTAGAGTCACTGGGGACATTGGGGTTTGTGTCTCTTTTGTTTTCCCTTTTCCCTTCTTCTCTCCCTCCACAGGCGCGGAGAGGGCTGCTCTCCAGCCCTCATTGTGGGAGGCCCTCACAAAGCCATGGGACAGGAAGAGTGCTCTGACAGTGATCCCCACTGGTGAGCTGGGCCATCCTTTCGGCCATGTGGTGAGACCCCTCAGCCTCCCGCCCCGCAGAGTCTCAATGCTGATTGGCTGAGCTGGGGGCTAAAGCTGGACCCTTTCTACTCCATCAGTTTACCTGACAGCTTAGAGAGTTAAACAGGCTGTAGGTCTCCTCCTGCAGCAACAGAACGGGCCTGTCCCAAGAGCTCCTCCTTGCCCCTGAGTCCTGATGGCCTTTGATCAGGGCCAGGTGCCTGACAGACAATCATCTGCCCTACATGGGCTCTTTGCTTTTAAATTACCTTCCCATACGTAGCCTGGGCCCAGACTCCACTTAAAGGACCAGCAACCCCATGACACCTCTGCACTGACATTCGTTCATCTACATGGAGCTATTTATCGAGGTTTCTCAGTTGGTGCCCATCACCACAGTATCTGAGGGCCAAGTATCTGAGTGTCAGTTGTCCTGTGGGGAGGCAATCTCTGTTCCCCCGTAACAAGAGACTGACTTTTTTGTTCTAATTCAATATAAAGGTGCACGAGTGATAGTGAGCAGGGGCTTATTTACACTAGAAAGTTGTAGTGCTTGAGCTCTACTAGTATAGTTGAAGCCGTACAACCCCCCTAGTATGGGGACAGTCCTATCAGTATAACGGTGCTTTCTACCAGTACAGTGAGGGGAATAAGCTATATTGGTGTAAGACACTTGTATGAGGATAGAACTGTGTGCACAGTAGAAGTTGTGCTGGGACAACTATTAAGGGAGATGTAAATAAATGCATCCCTACCCAAAATAGTTCTAGACCTACCAAGAACTGTGTGCAGACCAGGCCTTTAAACATTAGGAAACACCAGAATGAAGGGTGCTTGTACCACCTTAGCATGGTGTCGTTGTGTGTATGTCTTATGCAGGGGCGGGTCTAGGCACCAGCAAAGCAAGCACATGCTTGGGGCAGCCCATTTGCAGGGGTGGCAGGGATCCAGCATGGGAGCTGAGAACCAACAGGGGTCCCTGGGAGCTGTAGTTCCTTGGTTAGCTCCCTGCCTATAGAGCCAGCCCTGGAGCAGGGAAAGAACTACATTTCCCAGCATTCCCTTGGCCACTACCAACAGGAAAGAGGGGGAGGGAGGGAGGTACCTGAGACCTCAAGCTGCAGTGAATGGAGAGCTGCGCTGTGAATAGGGATTCCATATTTTAACATTCCAAAAATAGGACACTCCATGGAGAGGGAGGGTAGCCCCACCTTGCCCCCATCCACTCCGACTGCCCCCACAGAAACCCCAACCTATCCAACCCCCCTGCTCCAACTGCCCCTCAGGACCCCACCCCCTATCTAAGCCCCACTGGTCCTTGTCCCCAACTGCCCCCTCCTGAGACTCCCCCCCAACTTCTCCCCTAGGACCCCACCCCCTACCTGTCCCCTGACAAACTCTTGGGACTCCCGTGCCTATCCAACTGCTGACTGCCCCCCTGACCCCCTGACCCATCTAACCCCCCCCCTTCTCCCTGCCCGACTGCCCCCCTCTCGAACCGCCGCCCCATCCAACTCCCCCTGCTCCCTGTCCCTTGACTGCTCCCCCCGGAACCCGCTACCCGTTCTCCAACCCCCCAGCCCCCTTACCATGCCACTCAGACCAGCATATATGCTGCCGTGCCCCCCCGCGGAGCCACAGTCCCCTTCCCCCGCCCGAGCACCTGCCTTCCAGATTTGAACACCTCAAAATTCAGGCGTGCTCAAGCTCAGTTTGGGCAGCTGTTACTTCATTTCTCCCAAATCAAATATACTGATCCACTGTAACTTGCTGTAGAAAAAGTAGGATAAAATTGAGCAAGAAATGCTTCCCAGTGCTTATTAGAACTGGAATTGCTATTTTCAACAGCCATTGCTGTTTTTTTGTGTAAGCAGAGTCAGGATGAGCTCTACGCTGACATCTGGTGGTGAATTATGGCGAGTGTGGAAAAGAACTCCAGGGGCTGATCTTGTTTGCATAGGCACACCCACTCGCCTGGCAGGAAACAACAGCAACTCAAAGTGGTTACTTTGGCTGGTGTGGGATCCCCAAGTTCTCTGTTATTGGGGCAGGAAGAATAAAGTTTTGTTACCCTGATTCTGTGAATCAAGGGCAGTGAACCTGTTGTATGACAGAAGGACTGAGTGAGTTCTTCACCATTACCTAAGTAGCACTTGCTTGACAAGGGGCATGGGTTACAAAAGCCAGTGAAGGGAGAGAGGATGGGGTCAGGTATTTATATCTGGTAGTATGGGCCCTCTTTGAGGGTTTGAAACACTGATTGCACTACCCTCTCTCTCCACTGTTGAATGTCAGAGCTAACTTTGATTCCATTAGGAGTCTAGTTACAGGCTGCTGAGCTGAATTCACTTTGGGCTAATGGTGCACTAGCACTGGGGCTCCCCTACTATTGCTAAGAGCTGAGATCACTGAGACTGTTAACTAGTGGGGGAGCCTGAAGCTATATTGCTAAGCGGCTGGTGGAGCAGCTAGCAGAGTGGAGCTGAGCAACTTACAGGTCGGTGAGCAGGGTGGAGTGGCTGGAGAAGCAGCGAGCAGAGCAGAGCGGAGCCTTGTGGGAGCGGCCCAAGGAACAGCTGAAGTGGAGCAGAGCTGAGCGGCTCACAGGTCGGTGAGCGGAGCAGCTGCCAGAGCAGTTCATGGACGGCGGGAGCGGCTCACAGGACAGCTGGTGGAGTGGAGTGGAGCAGCTCGTGGAGAAGGCTGCGGTGGAACCCCACGGAGAGGCAGCCAGTCGGCCTCGAATCACGTAAGGTGCCCCTTAACACCCTGCGTGCCCCCCCCCCCCGCCCGCTTGAACTCTGGGGCTGCACTGACCAGGGACAGAGACATTGGGGGGTTGTTGGACTTTTGGGACTTTGGTGATCCTTGGGTTGCCGGACCCAAGAGACTTTGGGGTTGTTGGACTTTTGGGACTTTGGTGATCCTTGGGTTGCTGGACCCAAGAGACTTTGAGGTTGTTGGACTTTTGGGACTTTGGTGATCCTTGGGTTGCCGGACCCAAGAGACTTTGGGGTTGTTGGACTTTTGGGACTTTGGTGATCCTTGGGTTGCTGGACCCAAGAGACTTTGAGGTTGTTGGACTTTTGGGACCTTGGTGATTCTTGGGTTGCTGGTTTCAAGAACCAAAGGGAAAGGACACAGCCCAATTTGCTGGGGTGGGTTTTTTGCTCATGAAGCCTGTTTGTGTTGTTTGTCCAATTTAATGCTGATGTTGTTTACCTCATATTATTAAACATTTTCTGTTACACTCAGACTCCGTGCTTGCGAGAGGGGAAGTATTGCCTCCTAGAGGCGCCCATGGGGTGGTATGTAATTGTCCCAGGTCACTGGGTGGGGGCTCGAGCCGGTTTTGCATTGCGTTATTGAAACGGAACCCCTAGATACAGAACCCGGCCCTTGTTGCTGCCAACTTAGATGGGCAGAAGGGTTACATTTGTTTGTTTGTTTGTTTGTTTAAAAGGAAGACAGTGATATTGCATTGGCAAATTCCCCATAGAAAGAAAGAGTGGAACAAAAGAATAATAAAGGCACCTCAACTTTTCCTCCTTTATGTAGGACAGTCTTATAATATGCATCCAGATATACTCCAATCACACAAGCTGAAAATTGTTCCACTTTACTGCAGTTCTTTAATCATATGGGAACCAATCCTGTCTGTGTTCTGTGCACATCCAAAATTCCTGCGGAATGACCCGCCCTGGGAGCGAGTTACCAGTCACCCAGGGCTGTGGCGGAAGGAGGGTGCAGGTGGGGGGGGGGGAGCCCAGGGCTGGGGCGGCAGGAGGTGTGTGTGTGGGGCAATGGTGGGGGGAGTAGGGGGGAACCCAGAGCTGGGGCAGCAGGGTGTGTGGGTGGGAGGGTGAGAGACCAGGGCTGGGGTGGCAGGGGGGTGCGGGTCAGGGTGGGAGAGCCCAGGGCTGGGGCGGCAGAAGGTGTGTGTGTGGGACAATGGTGGGGGGATACGGGGGAGCGCAGAGCTGGGGCAGCAGGGAGATGTGTGGGGGGAGAGCCCAGCACTGGGGCGGCAGAGAGGTGCGGATTGTGGGGGGGAGAACCCAGGGCTGGGGCAGCAGGGGGGTGCGGGTGGTGGGGGAGAGTCCAGGGTTGGGGCGGCAGGGGGGTGCAGCGAGGAGCCCAGGGCTGGGACAGGGGGCAGCCAAAACTTTTTTTGCTTGGGGCAGCAAAAAACCTAGAGCCGGCCCTGGCCCCAATTCCGTCCTGGGGCTCTAGCTGAAACCAGAGCATGGGCCTGAGCGGCCAAGAAGAGGTTCCAGGCCTGAAGAAAGCAGGAATTTCGGCACAAAGGGAAAACTAAGCAAGCACAACCACGAAGGGACTTGAACCCTCAATTGCCTGATCTAAAGTCAGCTGCCTTCACCCTTAGGCCACAGGGGAAAAGCCTCGCCAAAGCCTTCTTTAGAAAAGGGGGATGGACACTGTTTCTCGGGTCATCTAATGAGGGGAAGAGACTCTCTGGGCACAAGAAGTCGAGTTCCCAGCGAGTTGTGGCGCCACGTGCAGGACTTTGGCAGGGAGGCTTCAGCATGGGGGATTGGGATGCAGCTGGCTGTCTAGGTGCGATTTAGTGGCCCCACGGCACAGAGGGAGGTCGAGGAAAAGGAATCTTGCTGGTAGGCAGTGGCCGTGGAGAAAAAGAGGAAGGGGACCGAGCAGGAGCCATTTCTCTCACACATATATCTTGATCCTAGACATCAACCCCCACTGTCAGCAGAGGACAAAGTCAAGGCAAAATTTCATGACACCAAAAAGTGGATGAAGATGGAAATGCTTGAGTCAGAAATAATGATGTCAGAGAATCAATGTCAGACACGTCTGAAAGTGAAAGATGAATTGGAATGTCTTCTGAATGGTTGTGAAATCTCTAAAAAGGAAGCGATATCTGGATGATGGAAAGCTCAAAAAAGGATTGGGCCAATTCCTGATTCATTCACAGATGGGCCACGTCTCCATAAGAAAGAAAACATACTGTTCCCTACTGGGAACAGCTGAAAAATGTCACGCCCACGCTAAATCAACTAGCAAAATTCATACCGGCAGTTCCATAACACACGTGAGCGTCAAAAGACAATTTCCGGGCCTCCAATGTGTCCTTTCACTGCAGAGGTCCTGTATGAGAAAGCAAAGGTTTAAATATGGTTTTTTAGGTTTCTCAAACAGACTGTTTAGGAAAAAATAATCATGTATATTTGACAACACAAAAACACTAGGGAAACTCATGTAAAGTTAAAGTTACCAAATAAATAAATAATCAAAAATCCAAACAGTTTGCAATATTGATCCTGCCTGCCCACCGGCGTGGGGCTGCCCCACACCCCCCAGCCCACTGCGGCCGGGACTCCTCTGGCCCAGGGGGGCTGGCCGGTCAGCGGGGTTAACTGGCAAGGTCCGGTTAACCGGTAAGCAAACCAGTAAACCCAGTACTTCCTGATTCACCTTTGATATCCCTGGTTTGACCATGTCTAGGGAAAAAGATTCCCAGTGGCTGCTGGGCGGGGCAGCCCCTCCCAATCTCCTACCCCATGGGCTGGGGGAGCTGCCATTGTATCTCTGCCCATCCCCCTCCCTCCTCCTGCCCTCTGGCTCTGCCCTCCCCAGCCAGTCTCTGCTTGCTCCATAGTCTCCCTCCAGCCCCCCCACAGCCCCTCCCCCACAGCCCCCCTTTTCTTCCCTTTATCGGACACTCAGAGTTTCCCTCTAGTCCAGCTCTGCTCCCCTGAGCCCCAGAATTCTCCCCCTGCCCCGATACCTGTGTGGTCCCCCAGCCTCCCTCCCGCGCCCCAGATTCCCCGGCCCCCTCCCGCACCCTGCATCCCTGTTCCCCAATTCCTACCCCCTCCCACATCCCCAGTCACCCCCCTCCTACATCCCTGTTCTCCAATTCCTACCCCCTCCCACATCCCCAGTCACCCCCTCCCGCACCCTCCCATATCCCTGCTCACCCCCCTCCCACATCCCTGTTCCCCAATTCCCGCCCCCTCCCACATCCCTGCTCACCCCCCTCCCACATCCCTGTTCCCCAATTCCTGCCCCCTCCCACATCGCTGCTCACCCTCCTCCCACATCCCTGTTCCCCAATTCCTACCCCCTCCCATATCCCTGGTCACCCCCCTCCCACCCCCTCCCACATTCCTGTTCCCCAATTCCTACCCCCTCCCACATCCCCGGTCACCCCCCTCCCGCCCTCTACCACATTCCCCTTCCCCGTCCTGCCCCCTCCCACATCCCTGCTCACCCCCTCCTGCATCCCTGTTCCCCAATTCCTGCCCCCTCCCACAACCCTTCCCCCTCCCCCCGGCTCCCCACATGTCGCTGCCCCTCCTCCATCCCCTGCAAACCCTGGGCGCTGCAGCCGCTTCCCTCTCCCCGAGGCCGGGACTCGCCCTGCTGGGAGCAGCCTGGGCCCCCCGCCCCGCACAGGCTGCACCGGGAGCAGCTCCCTGCGGGGGACAGATCTCCCCTTCTCCCCACGTGGGGCACTGCCGGGGGGGCTCGGGGTCCCAGTCAGGGGTGCCGGACCGGGGTCTCTGCCCGGGGAGAGTCTCTCGGGGGGGCGGGGCAGCGGGAATGTCCCTCCCCCGCCCGCAGCCAGGACTCGGGGGGCCACAACGGCAGCAGCCGAGGCCTGGGGTGCTAGCAAGGCAGCGCCCGCAATTCACTCCTGCTGCTGGGATGGGCCCCGGATCGCTCCGCCCGGCACCTCCTGGGCCCTGGCGAGCTGGAGTCCCTGGGTTTGGCCAGGGGGTCTGGCTCTTATTCATGTCTTGTGGCGTCACCCCAGGCCCCCAGCAGGGACGTGGGGCCAAGGGGTCCATGCCCAGGGGCCCAGGGATTTCAAAGGCGCCGGGCCGAGGGGATCGAGCTGTGTTTTTAAATAAAAATGAAGATACAAAATGTCACTAGATCAGTCGATGCCACAACTTACGCCTAGTGGGTGACAGACCCCCCGTCCCCCGCTGGTGCACACAGCCAGAGATGCCCCAAGGCCGACCAAAAACCGTGGTCTGGTGCCACCCCACTACCCCACCCACAGCCCCAAGGGGCTTCCCCCCACAAGCCCCCAAACCCCAGTGTGGCCCACCACTCCACAATCCCCCACCGACTGTCCTCCTCGCCCCAAGCCAGGGTGCAGCCACCCCACCCAGCTGTGCCACCCGACAGCCCCTCCCCTCACAGCCCCCCACAGCCATGCTGTGTCCCCCTGGGGGCAGCCATGCTGCTGCCCCTCACTACCTCCCAGCCCAACAGCCACAGCCATGCCGTTGACCCAAGCCCCCGATCCAAGTCCCCTATAACCTCTCTCTCCCCCAGGCCCCTCCCAGACCCAGGCCCCATCCGTACAACACAATCGCCCCCTGCCAACAACCCCCCTTCTCCTCTCCCACAGCACCGATCCATCCCCTACCCTCCCACACCACAGAGACCCCTCCACCTCCCAGCTGTGCCACCCACCCACCCTGAGCCAGACCATCCACCCCGTCAGACACCCTCCCCCGCTGGTGCACCAAGGTCTCCCCAAAACCGACAACAGCTATGAATTAAAACCCCACAGTGTTTGTTGGGGCTACTGGAGCCGTGGGACTACCTGGAGATGCTGAAATCTCACTCTTGTCTCTCCTCCTGCCCCCATCTCCAAGCCAGGCACTGGGCAGTTCAGTGGTGAAGTGATGAACTGATGATCATCAGTTTGTTTTATGATGGGGAGAGGGGGGAGGTTTAAACTATTTCCCTGGATCAAGTCTCCCTTGGCAGCTCAGTCACCATTTCAGCTAGAGCAGAGCTGGGCACTGGGCCACCCGGGGCCTTTAACACCACGCCCTGGGGAGGGGGTGCTGAGATGGACCATCCAGTGAGGAACACAAGTCCTTCTACCCTCCACCACACCCTAGTTTGGAACTGCTGCTGACGGCTCCAACCATCCGTGGTAACTTTTATCCCCTCTGCCTCCCTCTATCTGGGGGTTTTCCCTTCTGCATCTACCTGGCAGGGCAGCCCCACCCCAGTCTGAACCCCTGATCCTGTCCCAGTTTTGTCCCTCTGCCCATCCCTCCCCTCCGATTTCCCCCCTTCAGGGGGATTTTCCCTGCCTTTGATTGCAGGGAGCAGATTCTGATGGCGCGTGAGGGCAGCAACTTGCAGATGTTACTGAGCATGTGAGAAGTACATTAGAAGATAAGAACGGTCAGACTGGGTCAGACCAAAGGTCCATCTAGCCCAGTGTCCTGTCTGCTGACAGCGGCCAGTGCCAAGTGCCCCAGAGGAAATGAACAGACAGGAATCATCCAGTGACCCATCCCCTGTCCCCCATTCCCAGCTTCTGACAGACAGAGGCTAGGGACACATCCCTGCCCATCCCAGCTAACAGCCATTGATGGACCTGGCCTCCATGAACCCATCTAGTTCCCCTTTGATCACAGGACCCTGCTCAGGAACAGTGAAGTTGCAAGTTCTAATAGGAAACAGCTTCTGATACAAGGGGAGCTCCTCTTCCTCCTCCCCTCCCATGGAGATGAGCAGCCCCCCCAACTGCCACTCTGCCCCAGCCTCCTTCAACCCATTGCCCCCTTTAGCCTTCCCCCAAATGTCCCCTTCCCCCATCTCCCCTTCAGCCTCCTCCAACTGCCCCCCATCGCCCTGTTCAGCCTCCCCAAACTGTTCCCTTCCCCGCACCGCA
Source organism: Chrysemys picta bellii (assembly GCF_011386835.1). Lineage (NCBI taxonomy): Eukaryota > Metazoa > Chordata > Testudines > Emydidae > Chrysemys > Chrysemys picta. Next base: position 15,656,527 of record NC_088807.1, on the reverse strand, counting down.
CCTGGTCACCTTCAGCCCCCCTTTGCCCTCTTCAGCCTCCGGCAACTTCCCCCTACTGCCATGGCTCCACCGCTCTCAAGTTCCCTTCCCCACAACCATCTGCTTCCTCACCATGGGGAACAGGAGCAGAAAATGCTTTTTAAAAAACCTTTTGCAAAGTAAAAATAAAAGAAGCCAAAGAACCCCCTCCCTTGCTTTGTGCTGGGCGCCCAGCTGTGGGCTTGTGTGTGTGTGTGGGGAGGGGGAGTGTTGTTCTGAGCACACTCTGTTCAGGGAAGGGGTGGAGTGGGCCAAAGGGGCAGGTTGAATCTTTAGCATAGAATTCCTTTCTCCATTCTGTTAGCTAAGCGTTGCTGTTAAATGCCAGCCGACGAATTCAGCATTTGAAGCAATTCGACTCTAAATCCCCTGCCCTCTCGGTTGCTGCAGTTCTCACACCCTCTGCTCTTGTGATGTCACCACATGACATGGTGTCTTATTCCCATAGCATCTTATATATTAGACAGGACCAAAGTTTATAAGGTAAAAACTGAAGCATAACTCCTTCCCTTCCCCGTTTTGACTTAGGAAAAATAAATCCTGTCCCCTCCCTCAGCCCCAGCCCCAGCCCCAGCCCAGCACCACAGAGCTGCTGCGGCCAGGAGACAGGTGCTCTCTTACCTGGCCCTGAGCTGCTGTGGTGAGAGAGGGCTGGGGCGAGTCCTCTCTCCCTGGGGCAACCTGCTCCCCAAACCCCTCATTCCCAGCCCCATCCCAGAGCCCGCACCCCCAGCCAGAGCCCTCACCCCCCTGCACTCCAACCCTCTGCCCTAGCCCTAACCCCTCATTCCCAGCCCCACCCCAGAGCCCACACCCCAAACCTGTGCCCCACTTCAGACCCCTCCCACACTGCGAACCCTTCAGCCTCACCCCTGCCACACACTGTCCATGAGCAGAATGAATTTTGGGATGTGCAGCAATATACAGGTGATGTGTCACATAACAAAATTGCACATATTGGTGCACATCACAAAATTCATTCCGCACACGGACATAAAAAATGTGAGGAAACACTGCTCCTGACTTTCAACCTATCTGTGACATCTTGAATTTCATACAGTGACTGATCAGAATAAAGTGCGCTCAAGTGAGCTACAGACCAACAGTGGTTCATAGTAATTATTCAGCCAGTATTTTAGAAGACCTCGACCACTAGAGGAAATCCTGACCTGCTAAGAGACAATTCATGGAGAGAAGCAGCAAGATTAATCCCATACATTGGATTGGTTGTGACTTATTTGCCTGATTTGAAAAGAGACCAAAAGGACCTGAATCTCCTTGCTGTTGATAGCCCCCTGCTTGGCCAATCAGCACTGAGACTCGGAGGGGCGGGAGGCTGAGAGGTCTCACCAGATGTCCCAAAGGTCGGCCCAGGTCACCATCAGAGGGGATCCCTCTCAATTCCAGCCCCACCTCTTTGTGAGGACCTCCCGCAATGAGAGCACCCCCCCACCCCATCCACACTCCACACACACCCCTCCTTGGTAGAGGGGGGGAAGCCGGGGAAAGGGGAAAAAGAAGCAAGAGAAGAGGAGAAAGGAGGGAGGAAAAGGGAAACCAAAAAGGATAAACCCCAATGTCCCCAGGGATTCCAAGCGTCAAAGTCCTAGGCAGGAAATCAAATTCGGCCACCTTAAGCCAGTGTTTTCTGGGCCTAGAGTGCTGCCTGCACCAGGGGGATCAGACTGAACAGGTTCCAAACCTCTCTGGGCCTCTTACCTTGTAAAAGGGAAGGTTGTTTTTGGCACAATCAATGGTAGGAAAGGAGAAAACTCCACAGAGGTTCCTCCTCATGCTCACATCTGTGAATCCTAATTCTCTCTCAGTCCTCGAGGAGAGACCTCGCGAAGGAGACTTGCGGCAGCAAATCCCGGGGGGGTCTCAGGGACTGTCTGAATTGTCAAGATGGGGAATGAACAACAATCTACAGCAATGTCATTAACACAAACACACTCCAATCCTGCTCCAGCCGGAAGAGAAATGGGCAGGAATTCCTGCTGTCTAGCAATGGACACACTTACAGCCCCGCACAACAGTGATTGGGCCGGGGAGGCTGGTCTGAGCAAACAATGTGAAGTGATAATTGACTGAGAAGAGAATCATAGTGTAGGGAAGCTAGTGGTCATCAGATAGTTGTGGCTGAGGGGTTAAGGTGCTGGACTAAAAATCGCTTGGGGCTTTCCCACGTAGGTTTGAATCCTGCCAACTCTGGAAGCATTGAACTGTTGTCATTGCTGTAGTCTCAGTGCTGGTGCATCCCTAGTGCCACCTGGAGGTAGATCTGGTCTTACTCTCAGGCTGTCTACACTTAAAATACTCCTGTAATACTTTAGAGTAGACCGTTGCTACAGTGACTGGTGAAGTTTTTCCTATTGCTCTACCTGCACTGACAGAACACAGAGACTGGTGGTGAAGTCTCCTTCCTTGGAGATTTTTAAGGCCCGGCTTGACAAAGCCCTGGCTGGGATGATTTAGTTGGGAATTGGTCCTGCTTTGAGCAGGGGGTTGGAGTAGATGACCTCTTGAGGTCCCTTCGAATCCTGATATTCTATGATTCTATGACTGAATTCCCATCCCTCCTGCATAGGAGCTGTCAGCAGTTTAATTGTTCTGCAGCCAGATTCCCATTAGAAATGCTGTTGTGGGACATTCCCAGACCTGGACATTTACCAAGGACAGAATTTGAAGAGCAAACCTGGCTCCTCCCACCGGGAGGGATTGGAGTGTTTTGTCCCTTGTGATGGGTTGGTTCACAGAAAGCCCCTTGGGAGCTGCCAACCGATGTGCCAAGACTACTTCTGCCCCTGCTTTCCTGCTCTGGCAGCTTGGGACCCCAGCACCCTGTCTTGTTGAGCCAAACACGCCCGTCTGCTCTAACACAGACCCAGGGTCTGAATTACTTGCCCAAAGCTGCAGGCTTAACCTGAAAGCAGCTCACAGAAGTTCAGGTTCAGCTGTTTGTCCTCTATGACCCTAAATCCTTTTCATAGTCCCTGCTTTCCAGGCTACGGTTCCCTAGGCTCTAGGTGTGGCCACCAACCTCCGATCCCAGCTATAGGGCCTGGCTTTTGGCTGTATTAAACTGCATTTGTTTTACTAATCCCAGTTTACCAAACCATCCAGGCTGCTCTGTACAACTCCCCCTCATTAACCACTCCTCCAAGCTGTGCTAGCCACAGACTTTATCAGCAGTGATTTTTCCCCGCTAATTTTTCCCCGTGGGTGCTCCAGCCCTGATCCAGTCCTGGAGCACCCATGCAGTCAGCACCTATGATCCCCTCCCCCAAATCAAAATTCCTAGAGATTTTGGGTGCATCTCTCAATGTTGTAAATGTTACTAGCTTCTGTGGGTGCGTGTCTCTCTGGGTGGGTGTCCAGGTATGTTTCTGTATAAGTTTATTGTGATGTCACGTATCCCAACAGCAAAGAACTTTCTGCTTCAGCATCCTTGCCCTGCCTTCAGTCTGCCAATTGGCTTGGTTGACAGCGGCTGGTGACCCAAGGAGCTGCTGATAGACGCGTACTATCCATCTGTCAACAACTTCTTGAATCAGCTATTTCCACACGTTTTCGAAAGAAGATGAGTTTTTACAGAAGGTAATTCCCAGATTCCCAGGCGCTGATTGGTGGGGCTGCTGGTGGGCAGGAGGTGCTTGGGGCTGGAGGGGGGTAGTTGATGTGGGGCTGCTGACATATTCCTGTGGCTCTTTGGCAATGTTCATTGGTAAATTCTGGCTCCTTCTCAAGCTCAGGTTGGCCACCCCTGTGCTAGGGACTGGTGGGGGCCAGCGTGGCAACAGTCAGTTCTCAACATCCCGTTTTGATTTGAACGTGGGCATCTTTCAGTTCCCCTTCTGCGTCAGCCTTCCATGTTCTCTGGAGGCAGATTTCCATGATTTTATCTTTCAGCAGATGAGTATGGGTGAATTTCCATGGATAGAACCTAAAGGGAAGGTAACAAAACTCATGTAAAAAAATTTAGATTGATATCTCCATAAATAGTATTTCCCTTGGAGTTGCCCCTAAAGTAATGCACATTGGAAAAAATAACCCCAACTATACATACAATATGATGGGGGCTAATTAGCTACAACAAGTCAGGGAAAAGATCTTGGAGTCATTGTGGATAGTTCTTTGAAGATATCCACGCAGTGTGCAGAAGCGGTCAAAAAAGCAAACAGGATGTTAGGAATCATTAAAAAGGGGATAGAGAATAAGACGGAGAATATATAATTGCCCTTACATAAATCGATGGTACGCCCACATCTCGAATACTGCGTACAGATGTGGTCTCCTCATCTCAAAAAAGATATACTGGCACTGGAAAAGGTTCAGAGAAGGGCAACTAAAATGATTAGGGGTTTGGACCGGGTCCCATATGAGGAGAGATTAAAGACTCATCAACTTGGAAAAGAGGAGACTAAGGGGGGATATGATAGAGGTATATAAAATCATGAGTGATGTGGAGAAAGTGGATAAGGAAAAGTTATTTACTTATTCCCATAATACAAGAACTAGGGGTCACCAAATGAAATTAATAGGCAGCAGGTTTAAAACAAATAAAAGGAAATTCTTCTTCACACAGTGCACAGTCAAACTTGTGGAACTCCTTACTTGAGGAGGTTGTGAAGGCTAGGACTATAACAGCGTTTAAAAGAGAACTGGATCAATTCATGGTGGTTAAGTCCATTAATGGCTATTAGCCAGGATGGGTAAGGAATGGTGTCCCTAGCCTCTGTATGTCAGAGGGTGGAGATGGATGGCAGGAGAGAGATCACTTGATCACTGCCTGTTAGGTTCACTCCCTCTGGGGCACCTGGCATTGGCCACTGTCGGTAGACAGGATACTGGACTAGATGGACCTTTGGTCTGACCCGGTACGGCCATTTTTATGTTATGTTATGTTCTAATTCATTCATTGCCTTCAAGTTGTGAATCTAAACCTTTTGTCTCATGTAATGATTGGCTAATGTATGTGTATTGAGACAATATCTATCTGTTTACATGATTGAAACACACATAAATGAGATCAAATAATGCAGAAGAAAGAAATCTTAAGCTATTGAAAGTGATACAGCTCCACTCCCATCCCCTGGCTGTCATCTTGGCAGTTCTCTCAGAAATAATCTCATGGAGATAGACTTCAAAACTCTCTACAAATTCTACTATACCCCCATTGGGCTATATACAATAGATGTGTAAATTCCCCTCTACAATTCCTTTGCACGAAAGGGGTTTAAATAAACTGTAGCCTACATTGGTCATGGGTCTCGGTGTGATTTCTTTGTTATTGTGTTGGTGGCCCAACTTCTGACTTGATGTTATAAAGAGCATGGGAAATTCTTCATTTAAAGTTTACTGATTATTTTCCCCATGCTAATAAATTCCAGATATTGAAATAGTTGAGAATAAGTCAACATATTTGCAGCTGCTAATCCATCCTTCCAGGCCCTCAAACCTTCTCGATGACAATCTTTTGTTCCTTTTCATGGGTTCTCTGGGAACAGAGGTTTATTGGTTTTCAGCTTGGCCCCATCTGTTCCCAGAGTCCCAACATTCTGTGCACAAAGGAGTGGGGTTAATAATGAAGCAGTTTTGCAACTAGACCCAGGCAATGACCAATGAAAATAGAAATTGACCTTTGCTATTTCCATGTCTGCCCAATGGCAGAGGAGGCGTGAGATCCATGGGGTGAGAGTCAGGCTAGGAAATGTAGCCAGCGACTGTGTGAGGATGGGAGGAATTACAGATCTGGTGGATGGAGGTTTCCTGTTAGAGAACAAAACGGGAGAACCTGTGATGTGCTCTGTCCAAGGAAGGTTATGAGAAAGAGGGAACAGGGATCCTGGTGCCTCTCCCCAAGGAAACCTCAGACAAAGCATCTCCTCTTGGACAGGAGCAGCAACCTTCACACTAGCAGTTACAGCCATCTTTAGGTTCATAAATTCATAGTTTCAAAGGCTCTAAGGCCAGCCCTGATCATCTAGTCTGACCCCCTGCATAACTCAGGGTTATGAGTTCAATCCTTGAGGGGGCCATTTAGGGATCTGGGGCAAAAATCTGTCAGGAACGGTACTTGGTCCTGCTGTGAAGGCAGGGGACAGGACTCGATGACCTTTCAAGGTCCCTTCCAGCTCTGTGAGATAGGTATATTTCCATATTAATTAATGCAGCTCTCTCCCCAGTACAGACCTGGCTGGGGGCAGCAGCAGCCCAGACACCACCGTCCCTGCTGCAGCCCCCGGACTCCAAATGCCCTGCACCGGACACAGCTGCTCTCCACCCTCCCCTGGTGTAATGGGCAGCATGCAGGAGTCTGAATCCTACCATCTCACTGCAACTCTCCATGGACCACCGGGTACCCTGTTGGCTTGTGGCCAAGCCCTGGGAGCTCTGCTTCCTTCTATTGAGTTGTGCAAGAGCAAGTCTTTCCCCTCCTGCCGGGTGACTAGCGCCCACTGGTGCCAGGTCCTCGCTCTGGCTGGTTTGATGGAATGGCCGCAATGGGCCGGGCCCTAGATCTTGGCATCCTGGCCAGAGATGCTGCAGTCCTGAGGGTTGCGATTCTCGCAGCTTCACCAGATGTCCACAAGCTTGGCCCTTGCACTTGCTGCCGCGCTTTGACTCTTGCCCACATGGCGCGTAACGAAAGGAGGCCCAGGCCCAGGGTTGATAGGCGGGAGGGAGGAAGAGCCCCAGGCTGGAGCCCAGCACACTTTCCTCCTCCGGGCTCCTAGAGCAGAGGCGGCTGGTGCTGACAGCTCCAAGGGAAGGCTTAAAAGCCACAGAGCAACCGAGGGTGGGGCAAGAGGAGGGGAGGACCGTGCCTGCGCGTGAGCTGCAGACAGCCACAAAGACACCAGCCAGCCTGCTCCCTGGCACACCAGACACCCACTGAAAGGCCATCCGCAGACCAGCATGGGGGGCAGCTGCTGATGCTCTGTGGCCAACATCAAAAGACGGTAGGAGAGCAGGGCCAGCCCCGCTGCTGGGGCCTCTTACCGTTCCCGCTCCAAGGTTGCTCATTTCACAGTGGGGAAGGAGATTTTCCCCCAAGAGGCTTTTCCCCAGCTGGTGAGAAGCAGCGAAACAGCCGGGCTCCAAAGGTGCTATTTAGCAGCCCCCTCAAGCAGCGGGACAGGCGCACATTTGGAAGAGGGAAACTGCTCTGCACACTAGCCTGGGCATCCGCCCATTTTCTTTGGCAAGTCAGGAATGGCAAAGGCTAGCCTGGAAGCAACTCAGGCTCACGCTCTAGCCTTTGTGATGCCCTAGGCCCCAATCAGGGGCCTGCTCTAGGCACCAGCAAAGCAAGCACGTGCTTGGGGCAGCCTATTTGCAGGGGCGGCAGGGATCCAGCATGGGAGCTGAGAACTAACAGGGGGCCCTGGGAGCTGTAGTTCCTTGGTTAACTCCCTGCCTATTTATCTAGGTTTCTCAGTTGGTGCCCATCACCACAGTATCTGAGGGCCAAGTATCTGAGTGTCATTTGTCCAGTGGGGAGGCAATCTCTGTTCCCCTGTAACAAGAAACTGACTTTTTTGTTCTAATTCAATATAAAGGTGCACGAGTGATAGTGAGCAGGGGCTTGTTTACACTAGAAAGTTGTAGTGCTTGAGCTCTACTAGTATAGTTGAAGCAGTACAACCCCCCTAGTATGGGGACAGTCCTATCAGTATAACGGTGCTTTAGACCAGTACAGTGAGGGGAATAAGCTATATTGGTGTAAGACACTTGCATGAGGATATAACTGTGTGCACAGTAGAAGTTGTGCTGGGACAACTATTAAGGGAGATGTAAATAAATGCATCCCTACCCAAAATAGTTCTAGAACTACCAAGAACTGTGTGCAGACCAGGCCTTTAAACATTAGGAAACACCCGAATGAAGGTTGCTTGTACCACCTTAGCACGGTGTCGTTGTGCGTATGTCTTATGATACAGACTCACAGGTGTGGCCTTGGGGTCAGTTCCCTTCCCCTCTCTGCATCAGTTTCCTCCAAACTACCAGGGGAAGTGGTGGTTTCTCCATCTCTTGATGTCTTCCAATGAAGACTAGATACCTTTCTGGAGTGTGCTTTGGTCCAAAACTAGCCACTGTGCTATACAAGAGGTCTGTGATATCTAGCCACTGTGCTATACAAGATGCTATACAAGAGGCGGGGAGGGGAGGGGTCAGATTATATGATCTAATGGTCTCTTCTGGCCTTAAAGTCTAGAAATCTCTGAAAACCGGAGTGTGGCACATTGAGCAGCCTCTGATGTTTTCATGAGTAGCCTGATTGATCCCCAGAGCTAACAGTGAGTGTGTGTGTGTGTGTGTGTGTGTGTGTGGCGGGGGAGGGCGATACAGGGGAGCAGCTCAAACATGGAAAGGGGCTGGCAGGAGCAGGACATTAGCCCCACAGGGCAGGGCTGGGTATGGCAGTGACATCACAAGGGCCTTTTGCAGCACCTCGGCTGCTTGGTGAAAAGAGGTTGGGAGGCGGTGACCTCACAGAGAGTCCATGGCAACGGGCAGGAAGGACAGGCTGCAGGGCAGGGGCAATCTCAGAAACCCCCCTTGGTTTGCTGCAGCCAGTCTCCTTCCCGAGGTCT